>NC_068938.1:29783680-30041180 GCF_016801865.2 Culex pipiens pallens | reverse complement strand
GTTAATTTTCGAAAGAAAACGTGTAAAATGTCATTCCGTCCCAAGTACCCACTAGGGCGTCCCAAAAAATTGAAAACTGGTCAAAAACTTGGTGCGCCCCTTGAAATGATAGATTAGGATGTCAGGAACAATGTTTCCATACAACAACAAAATCCCAAAAATTGCTTAAACCTCGCGTACCGAGCTTGAATGAAAAAAAAACCATTTGCGAGTAGGTATTTTCAGAACTGCACAAAACAAACATAAGAAAGTCATTGAAATTGGATAGTCATGCTATATTTCAATGTCCCTGTACATTAGGGTGGGTACGTTTTTCAAAAGGTTCTCGGATCAAGTTTTAGTATGGTTCCCCTTGTAGGGCATGCCCATAGGGACTTTGATGCCAAATATCAGCTCATTTGGTTGTAAACTGGCTGCGCGCATCAGGGTTAAAGTTTACATGGGAATTACTATGGGAAATTGGAACTTTTTGTTCAAACGCTCCTACAGGTCTGGGAAAATCACGCGCCAACTTCTGGTATGGTCAGGCCTAAGGGGAATGGTCTGGAGAACACTTTTCCCGAAGAGAGCATATGGATTCGTTGTCCCTAGACCTGGCGCATCGGCAAACAATCCAATGTCTCCAGAATGAACGGTTTTCCCAGAAAATGCATCAAATTTTCCTTAGCATGCTATGAAAGCTTGATACACACCGCGACGCCATATGTCAGACAGCTACCACGTGGGTGAGAAACGGCTGGAATATTCAATTTCAAACCTTTTTTTAACTAGAAAATGATCATTTCGAGCAATCCTGATATTATTTAGTCGTATTAAGAATCTTTGAATAGCAAATTTGTGTTTTGTTGGTAATAGTTTAATCACGTGGTAGCTACCTGACATATGGCGTCGCGGTGTTCATCAAGCTTTCATAGCATGCTAAGGAAAATTTGATGCTTTTCCTGGGAAAACCGTTAATTCCGGAGCCATCCGATTGTTTGCCAATGCGCCAGCTCTACGTACAACGAATCCGTGTGCTCTCTTCGGGAAAAGTGTTCTCCAGATCATTCCCCATAGGCCTGACCATACCAGAAGTTGGCGCGTGATTTTCCCAGACCTGTAGGAGCGTTTGAACAAAAAGTTCCAATTTCCCATAGTAATTCCCATGTTAACTTTAACCCTGATGCGCGCAGCCAGTTTACAACCAAATGAGCTGATATTTGGCATCAAAGTCCCTATGGGCATGCCCTACAAGGGGAACCATACTAAAACTTGATCCGAGAACATTTTAAAAAACTTACCCACCCTACTGTACATACATAGTCCATAATAGCTTGTGTTTGGGCAAGGCAGGTCTTTTAAGGGTCCACTACACGTGAACATTTTTTTCTTCGACTTTTTTACGGAAATTGTCATAACTCTGAATAGAAAACAGTCTCACTTTTTATATTAGGTTCTGCAGGTTTCTTTTTTGGCTTTTTGAAGAAACTCTTGAAACAATCAGATCAGTTTAGGTCTACGGAATGCGGAATCGACGTAACACCTTATAATGTGGCCCTCTTAAACCTTGCGGTTTCGTCAACGGATCCACAGGCGTGTATCGTTCTTTTTGCGACAAGACTCCGCCTCCCGGGTCTCCTAAGTGTGAAGGTATGGCACGGGGAGAGGGCACCGAATACCTATATTAACACTTAGAATTTTTGCGTCCGCCTCGGGATTTGAACCGGCGACCTCTGGATTGTGAGTCCAGTGCGCGGTCCGATTGATCCACACAGGCAGTTTAGGTCTACACTTCAATCGAATGAAGGACAGTTTTAGATAGCTTAAATGTAATCAAAAATTTTGTTTTTTTGTTCTTTGGAATGCTTTGCACTTTAAATGAACCAAAATTTTTAATGGAATGTGATTTAAATTAAATAAGTTTCTTATATTTTAATTTTTAACTTTATTTATTTTGTTTTATATGACATGACTAGAAAAACTAGAAAAAAAAACTTTGAAAATGAATTAAAAATAAGAAACGACAACAAATAAAATGATACCGTCAGCGTAATATTTAAAATAAGTTCAGAATTTAATTTTTTATATCAAACATATTTTACAAATCACCTTTAAGTCACTACCGAAATCAGGGGAAAATCGGATACAGTCTGATAAGTACAGGAGATTTTAGAGCAATAAAATTGGAAATCGGAAAAATAATTTTGTTGTTCTGTTCCTGTTTAAACCGAAATCAAACTGAATTTCTAGACAAAATTTTGATAATTTTTTCTCAATGGAGTAAACCAAGTTTCTTATTAAATTTTGATTTTTTTTTATTAATTCTGCAAAATAAGGTTTAACGGCAACAGGAATTCATATCATTATGAAAGTACCGTAAACCGGTGTGACATTAATATGATTTCAATTTATTTTTGAAATAATTTCCAACTAGTAAGGTTTTTCTCAAGACTACTAATTTTAAAACATGTACTGAGGTGGCCACTCAAGGTCCATGCACTGATTTTGAAAAAAAAAGTTTTTTTTCAATAATGTTTAGTTGACTTTGATAGTCATAGTTTTTCTTGTTAAAATCAAATATAAAGTGTTCAAATTTTATGTATACGTCAAATGTACCATCAATAAGGTTGCTGATATACTTTTCAAAAAAAAACAATGTTTATGTTTAGTTTACTAAGTTTATTAGCTTAAAAAGCAAAATACATATAAATTTTAGGTATAATTATTTAAATTCAGAATTTTGCCTAAAATTAGTTAAAATTAGTTTTGTTTATAAAATTGTCGATTCAAATTGCATTTTAAACTGAATTCAAAGCACGAATCAAAAATATTTTTACATTTTATATGAAATTTGTTCTACCTAATGCCTATACATTTGAAGATTTTTTTAAATTGTGTTTCAAAAACACATGATGTTATTATTTACAAACTTATTATACCTTCTCCTAGTGGAAAATTGTCAAAAGAATCCGAAAATGCAGTCCGTTTTCAGATTTTAAATCATGTTTATTGAGAAAATCATGAAACTTTGAGAATAATAAAATAATGCTAATTATCAACATTTTCTTAATAATGATAGTTAACTAACTTCTAAAACTGTTCGAAATTTTATGAAAACTTCTTTTAAAAGTACTTTGAACACTTCTCTACCACGGTCAGTATGATTCCATACCGTTCCGTGCGTATTAAATTTGTACTTTTCATTTTGCGAAAAAATCTCAAACCTATCAAAGTCACCCCGGCTATAAAAGACTCTCCGTTTTACGGTACTCAATTTGTAATGAATATTGATTTAATTTAGGATATTTATTTATTCAATATGTTTCAAATATAAATATATTTTATGAAAAGCTACTAAGTTAAACAGTTAAATAGTCCCACCCGTGTGGATCAATCGGACCGCGCACTGGACTCACAATCCGGAGGTCGCTGGTTCGAATCCCGCGGCGGGCGCTCTAAAATTCTTTGTGTAAATATGGGTATTCGGCGCCGTCGCTCCGTGCCATACTTTCAAACACTTAGGAGCCCAGGGCGGCGAAGTCCTTGTAGTTAAAAAGGAAGACACTAGTGGTTGGTACTAGCAATGGTGGCCGACAGCTATAAAGTCAACTTCGTTTTTTTTTACTAAGTTAAACAAACATTTAATTGAAATTTTCTCAAAGCAACAATAAAAGCAACTTCAATTATATCTCGGCGAAAACTCAACTGATTTTGATTATGCGTTGTTTCGTTCGATCCGGAAAGATGTATAGATTAAGGTGCCCAAAATATAGGACTTTTTCTCAAAACCTCGCTCCACAAGCTGAATATTGTTCCTTGAGCTATTTTGAAACTCTGGGCCAAATATGATAAAAATCGGTTAACATTTTCCAATTGATACTCGAAGGTGAATTTTGTATGGGAAAAATCGAAAAAATGTATGGGAAATCCATTTTTCTTATGGTTTGGTCTACACGGTGAGCTACTTCCATCCTAATGTTCCCAAAGGTGAGATTCTCAGTGAAAATTTAATGCTCTACAACTTTTTAGAACATTCCAAAGCTGTAAAACTCGATTCTGAAAAGTTATAAAAAACGAAGTTGACTTTATAGCTGTCGGCCACCATTGCTAGTACCAACCACTAGTGTCTTCCTTTTTATCTACAAGGACTTTGCCGCCCTGGGCTCCTAAGTGTATGAAAGTATGGCACGGAGCGACGGCGCCGAATACCCATATTTACACAAAGAATTTTAGAGCGCCCGCCGCGGGATTCAAACCGGCGACCTCTGGATTGTGAGTCCAGTGCGCGGTCCGATTGATCCACACGGGCGGAAGTTATAAGCGATTTTAAAAAGTCATTTTTGTATGAAAAACATTTTTTTCACCAACTTAAGGCTCGAATATCAATGGGTTAATCTCAACCAATTTCGCTCAAAATTTGTACAGATGCTTAAAATAACCCAGTAAACCGTTTTCCGCTTGTGGAGCAGGGGGTAATTTTTCTGGGCACCTTAGTATGGATTCATCTCTAATAGACGGGAAAAATTTCAAAATTTGTATTCAAAAATCTGCAATATTATGAGAAATTTAATGAACTTTTTTAATCTGTAATAACCAAGAAGGGACATTTTTTTTTTCATTTAAATCAAAATTTTAATTTTAAAATTTCTAGTGTTTCCCCAACTTTTAAGGGTTTTTTGTTAGAATGTACACGTGTAACCATTACGAATTATCGCGATTTTACGATTTTTTACATTTTTTTTAACTTAGTTTCTAGAATAGCAATCGATTTTTCCCTCATAAAACACCAAAAATGCAGCTTGCCGATTTAATTAAACTGTTGTGACTCCTCTCAAACACGCTTCGAGTGAGTCTTTTCGAGTGTATTCCAAACAAATAACAGCTGCTGTTGCACGCTCTGCACAGCCAATCTAAAATGATAAACTAACATCACATGAATCAAATTAATTAAGCGGCACAATTTTTCCCACGATAAATTTCCGTCGATGCCATTCGCTCATTCCAAAACATGACATGCGAATAATTTATGCATTGCTTGATAATGCATTTAAATTTAACAATTATTCGCAACGAAAAAAAAATAAACAAAGGTCACAATTTTCCAACACTTTTCACTAAACGATTTTTCCCTCACCCGGAAGCTTTCCGGCTTATGCAAATCAAGCATGGAACCATTCATCATCTGCAGGCTCTGGCAAAAGTGAGAGAAAGAGGACCGTTTTTTATCTGCTGTAAAAATCTGATTTCCGAATAATTTGTTCACCGACCTGACCCATTTTCCGCTCTCGGAAAAACCCATCAAACGCCAGATTGCTGCATCACTACACCATCGTTTTCGTATGTTAATACTGCCATTATTTAAAATTCAGTAAAGTTTTCCTGAGCGGACCGAGGGGGTGGGAGGAAATCCCGTCCGCATCGGAAAAGCTCTTTTTCCCCTCATCAGACACACATGAATCTCGGAGCCAACACCCATTCTTTCCGAAAAACGATTCATTGTTCTCCAACTCGGCGGGAAATTCAAAGTTTTGTTTCAATTTGCATACTCATCGCGTTACGAACGCTTCACCTGCCCTTCTCTGGGGCGGGGGAGGTTTCCGGTTCCTGACGGACCGTTTTCAACTTTCACAGTTCGTCTGAGTTTTCCACTAATTTCCGTAAATAACTGCAGTTTGCACAACGAGTGGGAGAAGCCAAATATGTAGCCAATTAAGTTAGTGAAACTCATGAGAGCTTGTTTGAATGGCAACTGCAGATGAGTGGAACAAGTCAAAAACTGGAAGTAAATGGTCACTGATCAATGACCAATGACCAATGACCAATGACCAATGACCAATGACCAATGACCAATGACCAATGACCAATGACCAATGACCAATGACCAATGACCAATGACCAATGACCAATGACCAATGACCAATGACCAATGACCAATGACCAATGACCAATGACCAATGACCAATGACCAATGACCAATGACCAATGACCAATGACCAATGACCAATGACCAATGACCAATGACCAATGACCAATGACCAATGACCAATGACCAATGACCTATGACCTATGACCAATGACCAATGACCAATGACCAATGACCAATGACCAATGACCAATGACCAATGACCAATGACCAATGACCAATGACCAATGACCAATGACCAATGACCAATGACCAATGACCAATGACCAATGACCAATGACCAATGACCAATGACCAATGACCAATGACCAATGACCAATGACCAATGACCAATGACCAATGACCAATGGCCAATGACCTATGACCAATGACCAATGACCAATGACCAATGACCAATGACCTATGACCAATGACCAATGACCAATGACCAATGACCAATGACCAATGACCAATGACCAATGACCAATGACCAACGACGATATCAAAACCAAAATTAAATTATTGACTGCGTCTAACATTTTCCGCATTTAATTCAAATCATTTCCTGTGCAATTGCACCGTTCCGAAAATCTTTTCAATTCAATTGACCCCGAAACCGATTTGGTTTGCAAACTCATTAGTGACGAGTGTGACTGATTGCACGTTTGTTGCTCTAATTGAAATTGGTCACTGAATCGGGGCATCAAAATACACCACGGCAAAATAAACACTGATTCATGAAGGGAAGCCCTAGCAGGTCCACTCGGAAACGGTTCTGTGTCAATTGACCACTTTGCTGTAATGAAACTAAATGTTTTCCCCTTCCTCCCCACTTTTGGTTTGATTGCCCCGAAAATCATTAGCATGGTTCGGTTATTCTGAATGGATGTTGAGCAAATATTTATCACTTTAGAAAACACAAACTGGCTTCCCTTCACGCCGTCATAACAATTTTCATTTATTGGTTCAATCACTTTTCACACACGCGTCGCAGTTGCTGCCATATAACCGATAGGTAATTAAAATAAGTTGGAAAGGTGATAGTTTAATCATGGGGAAAACCTTCATCAACTGAATTGGAATCCGGTTGTTGGAAATGAACTAGCCAATTGAAAAATGGCAATGAAACATGATATTATAGCTTTCAAGTTTTATTAGTCAATATGTTTTTTCCACTTCCAGTAGGTTTCACAATTATTGCATTTGGATATTGCAAATAAGCCTTAAATTGATTTCATAACTGTTTGTGAGCAGTTCTCTCAGATTTCAGTCATTCGATTTTTTAGTATTTTTTAATCCGGCTGAAACTTTTTTGGTGCCTTCGGTATGCCCCAAGAAGCCATTTTGCATATAATTTTCCATACAAATTTGGCAGCTGTCCATACAAAAATGAGGTATGAAAATTCAAAAATCTTTATCTTTTGAAGGAATTTTTTGATCGATTTGGTGTCTTCAGCAAAAGTGTAGGTATGGATACGGACTACACTGGAAAAAAATGTTACACGGTAAAAAAAATTTTGGTGATTTTTTATTTAACTTTTTGTCACTAAAACATGATTTGCAAAAAAACACTATTTTTAATTTTTTTCATTTTTTGATATGTTTTAAAGGACATCAAATGCCAACTTTTCAGAAATTTCCAGGTTGTGCAAAAAAATTTTGACCGTGTTATGATTTTTTTAATCAATACTGATTTTTTCAAAAAAACGAAATAATGGGGCCATTTTTAGGTGACTTTTTTGAAAAAAGTCGCAGTTTTTCATTTCTAAAAAATAGTGCACATGTTTGCCCACTTTTGAAAAAAATATTTTTGAAAAGCTGAAAAAATTCTCTATATTTTGCTTTTTTGAACTTTGTTGATACGACCCATAGTTGCTGAGATATTGCCATTGAAAGGTTTAAAAACAGGAAAATTGATGTTTTCTAAGTCTCACCCAAACAGCCCATTATTTTCTAATGTCGATATCTCAGCAACTAATGGTCCGATTGACAATGTTAAAATATGAAACATTCGTTAAATTTTCCGATCTTTTCGAAAAAAATGTTTAAATTTTTTTTAAATCTATACTAGCATTTTAAAAGGGCGTAATATTGAATGTTTGGCCCTTTTGAAATGTTAGTCTTGATTTCGGTGCACTTTATCAAAATTTAACTAAAGTACTTTTTGATTGCAAATTTGATTTTACATCGAAAAATGAAGTTGAAAAATTTTTGCGACCAATATTTCGATTTTTTGAAAAAATCAGTATTGATTAAAAAAATCATAACTCGGTCAAAGATTTTTTGCACAACCTGGAAATTTCTGAAAAGTTGGCATTTGATGTCCTTTAAAACATATCAAAAAATGAAAAAAAATTAAAAATAGTGTTTTTTTGCAAATCAAGTTTTAGTGACAAAAAGTTAATTAAAAAATCACCAAATTTTTTTTGTTTTTCCAGTGTAGTCCGTATCCATACCTACAACTTTGCCCAAGACACCAAATCGATCAAAAAATTCCTTCGAAAGATACCGATTTTTGAATTTGTCATTCATCATTTTTGTATGGACAGCTGCCAAATTTGTATGGAAAATTATATGGACAAACTAATGATGCAAAATGGCTTCTTTGGGCATACCGAAGCCATCAAAAAAGTTTCAGCTGGATTAAAAAATACAAAAATTAAAATTGAAGAAAAAAGACCGATTTCGTAGAGAATTGCTCTTGTGAGATGCGTTTCTTTGTGTTCAAATTTAAAATAAAAAAGACTGCAATGAGATAAGTAAAAATTAAACTTTTTATAATAAATTACAATAACTGAAGAATCAAAATGACTGTTTTTTTAAATATTTAGGTACATAAATATTTTCATCCCAAAGCGGAGTACAAATCTTCCAAAGAAATTTGTTAATCTTACAAAGCCACCTTTAAAAAAAATCCAAATTCAATTAAATCACGAAACGACGCTACTAAAACGAAACTAAAAAATCCCCCCCCCCCCCCTTCGGGAGGATTGGTAATGATTCCATCGCCTGATTAAATTAATTAAATCGAAATCAATAAACACGCTCGCTGGTGTGGAAAATCTCCGCAATTACTTTTCGATTATTTGGAAGCGCCCCCGTTGAGAGGGGAAAGAAGATTTTTTCTCCTGCCTTTGACTAATTGAATGAAGATGCAAAATTACGGTGATATTACTTTTTTTTTTTTTTGTTAGGAATGTAATTGATTCAAATCACAGAAAACAGTTTATGCTGAAAAAAAAACTTACGACAATTTTAAAGATTAACCATGTGGCAAACAACAAAGGAAGAAGCACAAACGCAAAACAAAATTCTCAGGAAATGAATGATGAAAATGATTTTTCACCCCTCTTTGCATTTGTAGCGAATTTGCCCACACACAAAAAATATCCAGAACATTTCGCAATCAAAATTACGCGTCAAACAAAAAAGAAAAGGAAAATATGACAAGCAAAAAGCAAATTGCTCTGGCCACGTTTGAAGGCCACGAACTCGAATAAATGGACAACATTCACAAAAAAGGAAGAAAGACGAGAAAAACAGATTAACAACCGGGCAAAAACATTTAATTTGCTCCTGAACGCGGGAAATGCGCTCCACGGTAGAGAGCATTGTTGTCTGTTTAATTTAGCAGAATTTTCTCGCGCTGTAAGGAAAAGCGTGCAACGTGGTGGAAAAATCAGGGTGGGGTTGTTTTTGTGGGTCAAGTTCTTTTTTGCTGTTGACACTTGCTCAAAAAGAAGTTGCTATGCTGAAGGTATTTCGATAAATTTTCCAAGGGTTTCCAGCAAGGCCTCAAACTGGCAAATAATTATTAGTTACTTTGATTTTCAAGCAGGTTTTAAATAAGTGTGTTTACAGATAATTAAAAAAAAATCTAGTTCTGTTTGTAGATGGTCTTATGCACCCAAATTCTCTATAAAAACTTTTATACAATGCTGTCCAACTATTTTTGGGGGGCTTCATACCTCATGCGTCCACCTGACTCGTTTTGAAGCGCAAATTTGGGTTGCACGATGTAATCATTAATTATATTCGTACTCCATATAAACACATAATTTATTTAAAAGTCATCTTATTTTGTTATGATGTTTAGTGACGCTGATTAACAACTTAAAGAAACACTGAGAAAAATGTTTTGTGAATCCTAAATGTATGCAATTTTTTTATTAAATATTTATATTAACTTTACAAGAATAATAAAATTGTTGCTTTTCCTAATAGGCAATAACCTTTTTTACTTCAAGTTGCATTAATCCAATGACCCATTACATTGCTTAATAAAAAAAGTTCAATTGGGGACCATCCATAAACCACGTGGACACCTTGAGGGGGGGGGGGGCGGTATCGCGATTGTCCACGCTACATACATTTTTTTTTGAACGGAAATTGTCCACGATGGGGGGGGGGGTGAGATTTCCAAAAAAGTGTCCACGTGGTTTATGGATGGTCCCTTGGTTATATTTCCAAAAAGCTGCTGAGAATAATTTTCAAATTATGGTAAGTGTCGTTAAAAAAAGATAAAATTAACTCAAAATCCATTTTCAATATGTTTTTCAAACTAACTGACATTTAGCTACGATTCGAATACAATTTTATTAATTTTATATCAATCAATACATTAAAAATATCTTTAATCATAGCTTTTTTAAAACAATTCCACCAGTTTTGAATTTTTTTTAATCATGTTAGTCCTCTGAAAGAAAATGCTTATATTCTAAAGCTGATATTAGAATTTTTTCCCAGCTGTTGAATTTTGCTATTTTGCCTTCCTCACTGAGGTAAGGCTATAATCCTGCTCTAAAAATGAACTTTGTGTAAAAACGTCGTAGACCCACCTTTATGTATACATATCGGCTCAGAATCGAAAACTGAACAAATGTCTGTGTGTATGTGTGTGTGTATGTGTGTGTGTATGTGTGTGTGTATGTGTGTGTGTATGTATGTATGTGACCAACAAACTAGCTCATGTTTCTCGGCACTGGCTGAGCCGATTTGACCCGAACCTGTTGCATTCGACTTGGTTTAGGGTCCCATAGATCGAGTTTTATACAGATTGAAGTTTCGATAAGTAGTTCAAAAGTTATGTATAAAAATGTGTTTTCACATATATCCGGATCTCGCTTAAATGTATGTAAACTATGTCCGGGTCCACCATCCGACCCATCGTTGGTTAGGTTATCAAAAGACCTTTCCAACGAGTCCAAAACATTGAAGATCTGGCAACCCTGTCTCGAGATATAGCCACTTAAGTGATATTGATGTACTTTTTGGAAGCCGGATCTCACTTAAATGTATGTAAACTATGTCCGGATCCACCATCCGACCCATCGTTGGTTAGGTTATCAAAAGACCTTTCTAACGAGTCCAAAACATTGAAGATCTGGCAACCCTGTCTCGAGATATGGCCACTTAAGTGATATTGGTGTACTTTTTGAAAGCCGGATCTCACTTAAATGTATGTAAACTATGTCCGGATCCACCATCCGACCCATCGTTGGTTAGGTTATCAAAAGACCTTTCCAACGAGTCCAAAACATTGAAGATCTGGCAACCCTGTCTCGAGATATGGCCACTTAAGTGATATTGGTGTACTTTTTGAAAGCCGGATCTCACTTAAATGTATGTAAACTTTGTCCGGATCCACCATCCGACCCATCGTTGGTTAGGTTATCAAAAGACTTTTCCAACGAGTCCAAAACATTGAAGATCTGGCAACCCTGTCTCGAGATATGGCCACTTAAGTGATATTGGTGTACGTTTTGAAAGCCGGATCTCACTTAAATGTATGTAAACTATGTCCGGATCCACCATCCGACCCATCGTTGGTTAGGTTATCAAAAGACCTTTCCAACGAGTCCAAAACATTGAAGATCTGGCAACCCTGTCTCGAGATATGGCCACTTAAGTGATATTGATGTACTTTTTGGAAGCCGGATCTCACTTAAATGTATGTAAACTATGTCCGGATCCACCATCCGACCCATCGTTGGTTAGGTTATCAAAAGACTTTTCCAACGAGTCCAAAACATTGAAGATCTGGCAACCCTGTCTCGAGATATGGCCACTTAAGTGATATTGGTGTACTTTTTGAAAGCCGGATCTGACTTAAATGTATGTAAACTATGTCCGGATCCACCATCCGACCCATCGTTGGTTAGGTTATCAAAAGACCTTTCCAACGAGTCCAAAACATTGAAGATCTAGCAACCCTGTCTCGAGATATGGCCACTTAAGTGATATTGGTGTACGTTTTGAAAGCCGGATCGCACTTAAATGTATGTAAACTATGTCCGGATCCACCATCCGACCCATCGTTGGTTAGGTTATCAAAAGACTTTTCCAACGAGTCCAAAACATTGAAGATCTGGCAACCCTGTCTCGAGATATGGCCACTTAAGTGATATTGGTGTACTTTTTGAAAGCCGGATCTCACTTAAATGTATGTAAACTATGTCCGGATCCACCATCCGACCCATCGTTGGTTAGGTTATCAAAAGACCTTTCCAACGAGTCCAAAACATTGAAGATCTGGCAACCCTGTCTCGAGATATGGCCACTTAAGTGATATTGATGTACTTTTTGGAAGCCGGATCTCACTTAAATGTATGTAAACTATGTCCGGATCCACCATCCGACCCATCGTTGGTTAGGTTATCAAAAGACCTTTCTAACGAGTCCAAAACATTGAAGATCTGGCAACCCTGTCTCGAGATATGGCCACTTAAGTGATATTTATGTACTTTTTGGAAGCCGGATCTCACTTAAATGTATGTAAACTATGTCCGGATCCACCATCCGACCCATCGTTGGTTAGGTTATCAAAAAACCTTTCTAACGAGTCCAAAACATTGAAGATCTGGCAACCCTGTCTCGAGATATGGCCACTTAAGTGATATTGGTGTACTTTTTGAAAGCCGGATCTCACTTAAATGTATGTAAACTATGTCCGGATCCACCATCCGACCCATCGTTGGTTAGGTTATCGAAAGACCTTTCTAACGAGTCCAAAACATTGAAGATCTGGCAACCCTGTCTCGAGATATGGCCACTTAAGTGATATTGATGTACTTTTTGGAAGCCGGATCTCACTTAAATGTATGTAAACTATGTCCGGATCCACCATCCGACCCATCGTTGGTTAGGTTATCAAAAGACCTTTCCAACGGGTCCAAACACATTGAAGATCTGGCAACCCTGTCTCGAGATATGGCCACTTAAGTGATATTGGTGTACTTTTTGAAAGCCGGATCTCACTTAAATGTATGTAAACTATGTCCGGATCCACCATCCGACCCATCGTTGGTTAGGTTATCAAAAGACCTTTCTAACGAGTCCAAAACATTGAAGATCTGGCAACCCTGTCTCGAGATATGGCCACTTAAGTGATATTTATGTACTTTTTGGAAGCTGGATCTCAATTAAATGTATGTAAACTATGTCCGGATCCACCATCCGACCCATCGTTGGTTAGGTTATCAAAAGACCTTTCCAACGGGTCCAAACACATTGAAGATCTGGCAACCCTGTCTCGAGATATGGCCTCTTAAGTTATATTTATGTACTTTTTTCATTCCGGATCTAAAAAATAGATGAAATTTGTGTACAACCCCATCATATCAGCCATTGTTGGTAATGAGTGAGGAAGGCTCCAACCACATAGGTGGATTAAGTTAGTTTTTTAGATTTATTTTTCTATTTTGATAAAACTTTGTCTTTACGTTCCTTATGTATGGTCCAGGAAAAAAATCCCGATTTTTTTATTTGTCTTTTGTCACAAGAAGTTGGATTCCTGAAATATCTGGTAAATATACAAAATTAATGTTTTTTTCTAAGGAAAAAAAATATAGTCAAACAAATTTTAAAAGCCTTTGTTAGATGTTGTGTGAAATTGGAAATCGAAAATGACGTTACTTTGTTTAAATTCGTGATTTTCAAATTAGACCATTAAGATTTTTATTTAATAACAATTTATGTTCGGCTCGAAAAATCATGGGGCAATTTGGGAATTATACTTCTAATAACCTGAATACCATGAAAAATTGATGACGTTTTAGAATAAAAATACTTCGAATTCTTGTAAAATCTTGTTGTAAAGTCCCATAAAGTTTTATTTTGGTGAAAAAAATATGTTTTTTGGTCAAAACTTAGTTTTAAGGACACTAATGACTGCAAAACAATTGTACTGGTGTACAACTATAATGAAACTTTTTGCGATACTAAACATCGAACATATTCTAAGATTCAAAAGATTTTTAAATCAATCTAAATATGCTAATAATGATTTTAAACGCAGGGGAATGCATTTTAAATTGATTTCAGCTGATTGCAATTAAATTTACATTGAAATTTTGAAGTTTTCAAAAAAAAAATTATTGTTTTTCAAAGTGAAAAGTAATTAAGTAATCAAAGTAATTTATCATTTTGACCCAGTGATTTGAGTAATTAATTAGCAGAGTGGCAAATAAAAATGCTTCTGGAAACCCTTGAAATTTTCCTCCACAAGTTGTTAACCAAAGTTCCATTAAGATCGTGGTTCTTTTTGAGCACTATTTTCTACTTTTTATCTAAGGCAGTGCTTAGTAAAAAGTAAAAAGCTGAAATATTTATTTATTCACTTAAAATTTTCGTAAAATAGTCTAAGAGCGTGCTGTGGCGCTATAACCACGGCAAGTAATGTCCAGGAAATTTGCCATTTCTTTTTTTTCTGATTAAAAAAAACAGAGACGATTCTTGATGATGATTATTTACGAACAGATGATTTTTAAACATTTGAATCAACTTTTACTTAACATAATTGAATCACTTGATTGATATGCCCAAAACCATTCATCTGGTTATGAAGGTTAATTTTCATCATTAGAAAACATCAAAAAAAAAATCTAGCACCAATTGGGCAATTGTTTCGCTAATTAGGGTAGCCCAAATTAATCGCTTGATTTTTCACCCGCCTCGTTTTTCACCAAAAGTGTTGACCCTCAAGGCCCAAAAAATGAAAGAGTTGCCTGGTGGAGATGATAATAAAAATTCAAGCCAGAGAGAGAGAGAGAAAATAACAAATCTAGGTCACCAGGAACACCCGCGCGATGCACCTCAAGTTGCGTTTAATCTATCGGAATGAATACTGGCGAAGTTTTTCCCAAGGGGAGGGGTTCGCTGCCACTTGAATTTCAATGATTTTGGAGGGAAAATTCTCTGCGCGGAAAAATAAAGTGATGCCGCGGAAATGAGTGAAAATGCTCGGAAAAAAGGAGGAATGTGCGCAATCATAAAAGCAGTGATTCATTAGTACGCTATTTTGCCTCTGCTTTTGGGAGATTTTTCACTTTTTTCCCCTTCGCCACAGTTGAAAACGCTACAAAATAGATCTCTCATGAATGGGAAATTCTCCTCCATGCGGTTTTATATTTTTTCGAGCAGGGAAGGTGGATGGATTTTCCTCTTTTGTAGTGGCCGTTGGTGGAGTGGTTTTCCCTCCCAACTCCAAGTGGGGACTCCACTTGACAATTCATATACTTTTTGCTTTATCTTTCACAATTCCAGCTTCAGATGTTCCGGTCGCTTTAACTCTGTTGCTTCTCCTCAATTGGAGATTATGAATGATTTGAGCTGCTGGCTGACTGAAGCATGGATTTGGCAGAACAGTATCGAGTTTTTATGGTCACGGCTGGCCACGTGAGTGTTTTTCGGAAAAAATAGAATTTGGGAATGACACAAGTGGCTTGATTTGCGTTGAACGAATTTGGAAAAGGCAAATGGTTGCTATTTATTGCGAATCAAAATCTAAAACAAATTGAATAATTAAACAGTTAACTCAAGAATTCAATCGGATTTGTTTTCAAATGAACTTAGAATTCAGATTAAAATTTAAATCCATTTCCAACAAAAAAATAGCGAAAAAAAATTACAAAATCTATTGAAGCCGTTGCAAACTTGAAGGAGGGGTTGGCCTGAAAAATCAGGGGGCAAAACAAATATTTTTTCGAAAAACTTTAAAATTTTAATGAAATTTAAAGCTAAATCAACTGAAAACCAGTTAAAATGCATTTTCCCGCGTTTATAATCATATTCAGCATGTTTGAACTCCTTTGAAAACATTTTAAATTTTCATGAAATACCAATGTACAGTCCCACGAAAAGTTTTTTTTTCTGCGAAAAAAAAAATTCCGTCAATACCTCGATATTTTCAAAACTAATGATTGGAAAGCAACTGTACGCCTGTAAAATGCATTTTAAAACACTTTGTTCATTCAAATGTTGAAACCCAGGCTTGTGAATTCAATTTTTATATTTTTTATTTTTTGCCCCCCACCCCCTCCACTTAGGTCAGAGCCGAGGGACATAAACTTCAAAAAATATTTGCAACGGTCTGATAGAAATAAATAAAAACAAGTGTCAAAAGATTTAAAAAAAGTGAAATGAAATGGAAATGAAATGGAAATGAAATGGAAATGAAATGGAAATGAAATGGAAATGAAATGGAAATGAAATGGAAATGAAATGGAAATGAAATGGAAATGAAATGGAAATGAAATGGAAATGAAATGGAAATGAAATGGAAATGAAATGGAAATGAAATGGAAATGAAATGGAAATGAAATGGAAATGAAATGGAAATGAAATGGAAATGAAATGGAAATGAAATGGAAATGAAATGGAAATGAAATGGAAATGAAATGGAAATGAAATGGAAATGAAATGGAAATGAAATGGAAATGAAATGGAAATGAAATGGAAATGAAATGGAAATGAAATGGAAATGAAATGGAAATGAAATGGAAATGAAATGGAAATGAAATGGAAATGAAATGGAAATGAAATGGAAATGAAATGGAAATGAAATGGAAATGAAATGGAAATGAAATGGAAATGAAATGGAAATGAAATGGAAATGAAATGGAAATGAAATGGAAATGAAATGGAAATGAAATGGAAATGAAATGGAAATGAAATGGAAATGAAATGGAAATGAAATGGAAATGAAATGGAAATGAAATGGAAATGAAATGGAAATGAAATGGAAATGAAATGGAAATGAAATGGAAATGAAATGGAAATGAAATGGAAATGAAATGGAAATGAAATGGAAATGAAATGGAAATGAAATGGAAATGAAATGGAAATGAAATGGAAATGAAATGGAAATGAAATGGAAATGAAATGGAAATGAAATGGAAATGAAATGGAAATGAAATGGAAATGAAATGGAAATGAAATGGAAATGAAATGGAAATGAAATGGAAATGAAATGGAAATGAAATGGAAATGAAATGGAAATGAAATGGAAATGAAATGGAAATGAAATGGAAATGAAATGGAAATGAAATGGAAATGAAATGGAAATTAAATGGAAATGAAATGGAAATGAAATGGAAATGAAATAGAAATGAAATGGAAATGAAATGGAAATGAAATGGAAATAAAATGGAAATGAAATGGAAATGAAATGGAAATGAAATGGAAATGAAATGGAAATGAAATGGAAATGAAATGGAAATGAAATGGAAATGAAATGGAAATGAAATGGAAATGAAATGGAAATGAAATGGAAATGAAATGGAAATGAAATGGAAATGAAATGGAAATGAAATGGAAATGAAATGGAAATGAAATGGAAATGAAATGGAAATGAAATGGAAATGAAATGGAAATGAAATGGAAATGAAATGGAAATGAAATGGAAATGAAATGGAAATGAAATGGAAATGAAATGGAAATGAAATGGAAATGAAATGGAAATGAAATGGAAATGAAATGGAAATGAAATGGAAATGAAATGGAAATGAAATGGAAATGAAATGGAAATGAAATGGAAATGAAATGGAAATGAAATGGAAATGAAATGGAAATGAAATGGAAATGAAATGGAAATGAAATGGAAATGAAATGGAAATGAAATGGAAATGAAATGGAAATGGAAATGAAATGGAAATGAAATGGAAATGAAATGGAAATGAAATGGAAATGAAATGGAAATGAAATGGAAATGAAATGGAAATGAAATGGAAATGAAATGGAAATGAAATGGAAATGAAATGGAAATGAAATGGAAATGAAATGGAAATGAAATGGAAATGAAATGGAAATGAAATGGAAATGAAATGGAAATGAAATGGAAATGAAATGGAAATGAAATGGAAATGAAATGGAAATGAAATGGAAATGAAATGGAAATGAAATGGAAATGAAATGGAAATGAAATGGAAATGAAATGGAAATGAAATGGAAATGAAATGGAAATGAAATGGAAATGAAATGGAAATGAAATGGAAATGAAATGGAAATGAAATGGAAATGAAATGGAAATGAAATGGAAATGAAATGGAAATGAAATGGAAATGAAATGGAAATGAAATGGAAATGAAATGGAAATGAAATGGAAATGAAATGGAAATGAAATGGAAATGAAATGGAAATGAAATGGAAATGAAATGGAAATGAAATGGAAATGAAATGGAAATGAAATGGAAATGAAATGGAAATGAAATGGAAATGAAATGGAAATGAAATGAAAATGAAATGGAAATGAAATGGAAATGAAATGGGAACGACATTGATTTTTGCAAATAATGCAAAAAAATAAAATAAAACAGTAAAAGAATGCAGATTTCAAAAAGGGGCGAACATTGCAAGTTCTTATTAATCAAAAATTATGCTTTTAACATATCCAAGTGATATTTTTGACATCAAAGGTTCTGACACTTGCAATTGGAAAAGTTTAACAGACATATTTTACCCATTAGCACAAAACTTGCTCCATCGTAATCAGATTAACTCGAGAACTCTTAAAGCGATTACACCACCCACTGTTTTAATAACCCATTTTCTACACCTACACCTTGAAGCTAAACTTCTAGCTCTCGACAAAACCGGCACAAATTACTGCAAAGCTCACCCACAACCAGCAAAGTTCAGGAAGTTAACAACTCCTTTCCTTCTTTCCAAACCACTTCACTCGCCTTAGAAGTGAACTTCATGAAGCACGTTACCCTCATTTCCCAAAACTGGCACTTACATTAGCACACTCCAGTCCAATTGCACTCAGCACCGGGCGGCGACCGACAAAGGTGGCTCTTAACCTTACTAACCCCCTGAAGGAAAGGATGAACAGAGAGGATGCTCTATTTCGGGACGATCCTCCCGATAGTGGTTCCGAAATGATGCGAAAAAATGACTGGGTTTGGAAAGCAGTAATTGAAGCCATCATGGGGGACAGTGAAAAAAAGTCAGTCAGGTGTCAGTTTTTAGACAATAAGTGAAGACACCAATTAAAGACACCTAGTAAAGTCACCAAGTGAAGACACCAAGTAAAGTCGACCAGTAATGACGCCAAGTGAAGACACCAATTAAAGACACAAAGTGAAGACACCAAGTGAACACAAATTAAAGACACAAAGTGAAGACACCAAGAGAAGACACCAAGTGAAGACACCAAGTTAAAGACAATAAGTGAAGACACCAAGTAAAGTTACCAAGATAAGACACCAAGTTAAAGACAGTGAGTGAAGACACCAAGTGAAGACACCAAATGAAGACACCAAGAGAAGACACCAAGTTAAAAACAATAAGTGAAGACACCAAGTAGAGTCACCAAGTAAAGACACCAAGTAGAGTCACCAAGTGAAGACACCAAGTTAAAGACAGTGAGTGAAGACACCAAGTTAAAGAAGTGAAGACACCAAGTGAAGATATCAAGTTAAAGACAATAAGTGAAGACACCAAGTAAAGTCACCAAGTTAAAACACCAAGTTAAAGACAGTGAGTGAAGACACCAAGTTAAATAAGTGAAGACACCAAGTGAAGACACCAAGAGAAGACACCAAGTGAAGACATCAAGTTAAAGACAATAAGTGAAGACACCAAGTAAAGTCACCAAGTGAAGACACCAAGTTAAAGACAGTGAGTGAAGACACCAAGTTAAATAAGTGAAGACACCAAGTGAAGACACCAAGTGAAGACACCAAGTGAAGACACCAAGTGAAGACACCAAGTGAAGACACCAAGTGAAGACACCAAGAGAAGACACCAAGTGAAGACATCAAGTTAAAGACAATAAGTGAAGACACCAAGTAAAGTCACCAAGTGAAGACACCAAATTGAAGACAGTGAGTGAAGACACCAAGTTAAATAAGTGAAGACACCAAGTGAAGACACCAGGTAAAGTCGTCAAGTGAAATCACCAAGTGATGTCACCAAGTGAAGACACCAAGTAAAGTCGACCAGTAATGACGCCAAGTGAAGACACCAATTAAAGACACAAAGTGAAGACACCAAGTGAACACAAATTAAAGACACCAAATAAAGACACCAAGAGAAGACACCAAGTTAAAAACAATAAGTGAAGACACCAAGTAGAGTCACCAAGTAAAGACACCAAGTAGAGTCACCAAGTGAAGACACCAAGTTAAAGACAGTGAGTGAAGACACCAAGTTAAAGAAGTGAAGACACCAAGTGAAGATATCAAGTTAAAGACAATAAGTGAAGACACCAAGTAAAGTCACCAAGTTATAACACCAAGTTAAAGACAGTGAGTGAAGACACCAAGTTAAATAAGTGAAGACACCAAGTGAAGACACCAAGTGAAGACACCAAGTGAAGACACCAAGAGAAGACACCAAGTGAAGACATCAAGTTAAAGACAATAAGTGAAGACACCAAGTAAAGTCACCAAGTGAAGACACCAAGTTAAAGACAGTGAGTGAAGACACCAAGTTAAATAAGTGAAGACACCAAGTGAAGACACCAAGTGAAGACACCAAGTGAAGACACCAAGTGAAGACATCAAGTTAAAGACAATAAGTGAAGACACCAAGTAAAGTCACCAAGTGAAGACACCAAGTTAAAGACAGTGAGTGAAGACACCAAGTTAAATAAGTGAAGACACCAAGTGAAGACTTCGGCTCTCCAGCGGAAATGGAGAGACGATCAGAGGAGGAACGACTAGGAGCCTAGTCGAAAAACCACGAGTGTGGCTGTGAAGGAGAGCACGTTATGATGGTCGGCTCTACCAAATCGGTACACGTCTCGATGGTCACAGGAGTCGAGAACCCACGAGTGTGGTTGTGAAGGAGAGCACGTTATGACGGTCGGCTCTACCAAATCGGTACACGTCTCGATGGTCCAAGGAGAGGGCTGCATATGACTAGCCGATCAAAAGCAACGCGATTCTTGGGCGCGGTTAAACCCTCGCATGGACTCATATGTATGTGGAACAGGAAATGGTTCTAGTACCCGGCATGGATCCTGTAAGTAGACTAGTGCAGAAAATGCAACGCCTCCCCCCGAAGTTATACCGAAAGGTGGTCCCGGGGGGAAAAGGGCACGGCGTTCAAGGACTGGTTTAGTGGGTCGGGAAATCTTTTTTTGATTTCCCAACCCCACACTACCTGAGAAATGAATTCTCAGGTGTCTGGTAGCAGATTCCGACCTTGTAAAAAAAAAAAAAAAAAAAAAAAAAAAAAAAAAAAAAAAAACCAAGTGAAGACACCAAGTGAAGACACCAAGTGAAGACACCAAGTGAAGACACCAAGAGAAGACACCAAGTGAAGACACCAGGTAAAGTCGTCAAGTGAAATCACCAAGTGATGTCGCCAAGTGAAGACGCCAGGTGAAGTCACCAAGTGAAGACACCAAGAGAAGACACCAAGTGAAGACACCAAGTGAAGACACCAGGTAAAGTCACCAAGTTAAGATACCAAGTTAAAGACAGTGAGTGAAGACACCAAGTTAAAGAAGTGAAGACACCAAGAGAAGACACCAAGTGAAGACACCAAGTGAAGACACCAGGTAAAGTCACCAAGTTAAGATACCAAGTTAAAGACAGTGAGTGAAGACACCAAGTTAAAGACAGTGAGTGAAGACACCAAGTTAAAGAAGTGAAGACACCAAGTGAAGACACCAAGTTAAAGACAATAAGTGAAGACACCAAGTAAAGTCACCAAGTGAAGACACCAAGTTAAAGACAGTGAGTGAAGACACCAAGTTAAAGACAGTGAAGACACCAAGTGAAGACACCAAGTGAAGACACCAAGAGAAGACACCAAGTGAAGACACCAGGTAAAGCCGCCATGTGAAATCACTAAGTGATGTCGCCAAGTGAAGACGCCAGGTGAAGTCACCAAGTGATGTCGCCAGGCAAAATTACCAAGTTAAAGACAGTGAAGACACCAAGTAAAGTCGACCAGTAATGACGCCAAGTGAAGACACCAAGTTAAAGACAGTGAAGACACCAAGTGAAGACATCAAGCTCAAGACAACAAGTGAAGACATTTTTCATGGTGTCCTCCGTTAAAACGTGGCCAAGTACCATGTGCACAGTACACCCATCGAGCAGGAAAAAGCTTTTGTCCACCTGACCTTCTTCGGGTGGGGGAAACTTCTTCTTTTCTTCCCTCCCCACCCTGCAGTCAACCCAGTTCCGGACGATTTCGGCTAAAGCAGCAGGTCACCGGAAAAGTACTTTCCACCTGATAAGCGTTTTAACACTTTTGCCAGGAAAAAAAAAGCGGAAGCAAAGGAAGAATGGTCCTTGTCCATTGTCGAAGTCGTCGTCGTCGTCGTGCACTATAAAACGCCCGGCGCCACGGCAAATATGTTCAATTAGGGTCCAGACAAATGAAAAGCTAAAACGGGAAAAGTTTCGATGTTTTTGCTCCGTTTTGGCTGAATGCCCCCCAGCTTCTTCGCAGCAAATGTTTTTTTTATTATTTTCTTTTTTATTTGCCTGAAGGAATTTTTCTTTGATTTGAAGACTGTGTAAATGTGGTTATATGTGTGCGAGTTGTGCTATTTCGGGGAAAACTTTACACAGACAGACAAAAGAGTAGAGCGGAAAGGGGAGAAGGCAGAAGGAAGATGTCACATTTTCCAGCAATTTTCCCGGAGGAATGAAGGATGCCAGCAATTCGAGGAAGTGCTAAATGTTCATTTTCGTCCCTTTGGCTAAAAGGTATTTGGGATGATCGTCCTTTCAGAATGTCCTGCCCTATGTCAATATACAGCCAGACAGAAAGGTGTATTGTTCTGGCCAAGGAAAAATGAAGGGAATTTTGGAATCCTGGATATGTGACGTGTGTGTTTGTGTGTGCTCGAGAAACAATATAAAATGGTTGTGACTGTCCGGAAGGTGATGACAAATGAAGGAAAAGGATAGATAATTTGATGAAGACGGAAGGACTACGATGGTCAATTACCGGTGACACAGGTTGTGGTAATGTGTTCTGAGGGGTTTATTTCGAAATTGAATTTGGCATATTCTTTTTGCGGTATTGTAAGTTATAAAATACACATTTTCAGTAAGGTTAAACTTCTAAATACATACAATATTAAATTTAATCACATGATTGAAGTCATCAATAAAACTCATTATAAAAATAAAAGTTCATAAATGTTTTTTCAAACAAGTCTTGTTTGTCATTATTTTGCTATGAAAATGAAATGTTTCAAAAGGAAAATATATCCTTACATTAAAATTCAACATAAAAATTAAAAATATAGATTTTAATGGCTCATATTGGGAATGGGATTGGGATTGGGATTGGGATTGGGATTGGGATTGGGATTGGGATTGGGATTGGGATTGGGATTGGGATTGGGATTGGGATTGGGATTGGGATTGGGATTGGGATTGGGATTGGGATTGGGATTGGGATTGGGATTGGGATTGGGATTGGGATTGGGATTGGGATTGGGATTGGGATTGGGATTGGGATTGGGATTGGGATTGGGATTGGGATTGGGATTGGGATTGGGATTGGGATTGGGATTGGGATTGGGATTGGGATTGGGATTGGGATTGGGATTGGGATTGGGATTGGGATTGGGATTGGGATTGGGATTGGGATTGGGATTGGGATTGGGATTGGGATTGGGATTGGGATTGGGATTGGGATTGGGATTGGGATTGGGATTGGGATTGGGATTGGGATTGGGATTGGGATTGGGATTGGGATTGGGATTGGGATTGGGATTGGGATTGGGATTGGGATTGGGATTGGGATTGGGATTGGGATTGGGATTGGGATTGGGATTGGGATTGGGATTGGGATTGGGATTGGGATTGGGATTGGGATTGGGATTGGGATTGGGATTGGGATTGGGATTGGGATTGGGATTGGGATTGGGATTGGGATTGGGATTGGGATTGGGATTGGGATTGGGATTGGGATTGGGATTGGGATTGGGATTGGGATTGGGATTGGGATTGGGATTGGGATTGGGATTGGGATTGGGATTGGGATTGGGATTGGGATTGGGATTGGGATTGGGATTGGGATTGGGATTGGGATTGGGATTGGGATTGGGATTGGGATTGGGATTGGGATTGGGATTGGGATTGGGATTGGGATTGGGATTGGGATTGGGATTGGGATTGGGATTGGGATTGGGATTGGGATTGGGATTGGGATTGGGATTGGGATTGGGATTGGGATTGGGATTGGGATTGGGATTGGGATTGGGATTGGGATTGGGATTGGGATTGGGATTGGGATTGGGATTGGGATTGGGATTGGGATTGGGATTGGGATTGGGATTGGGATTGGGATTGGGATTGGGATTGGGATTGGGATTGGGATTGGGATTGGGATTGGGATTGGGATTGGGATTGGGATTGGGATTGGGATTGGGATTGGGATTGGGATTGGGATTGGGATTGGGATTGGGATTGGGATTGGGATTGGGATTGGGATTGGGATTGGGATTGGGATTGGGATTGGGATTGGGATTGGGATTGGGATTGGGATTGGGATTGGGATTGGGATTGGGATTGGGATTGGGATTGGGATTGGGATTGGGATTTTTCTGCATTGATAATCATATTTAGCATGTTTGGGCTTGTTTCAAAATAATTAATAAATATATTTACATGAGAATCTCCAAACAAAGGTTAACCTTTTGGATGTAAATATTATCCTCATATTCCTAAACGATTAAACCAGAAAACGATTTCTCAAGATAGTTGCACTTTGTTTTCATCTTAATTTATAGCAACTCGACCTCTGTCGGACCCCAACCCAACCAAAACTTAAACACCACTTTATGAGCCACCTTTGCACCTGCGGAGGGGTCCCTAAACCCGGAGATAAATTGCACAAAATAAGTTCATTAATGTTTCATCTGCACTACAAACCCGGTTGTGTCTTTGGGGCCCGATTACCCTCAGGGCCCCAGACGATATAAACTACTGTGCGACTCCTCAGGGGAGGGGAAAACTTGCTCATCCTGTCCCAAGAGGAGCCCACGGCCAAGGAAGTCTTAAATGTGTACTTGTTAGTGTTTGTGTGCGTGTGTGTGTAATGGTTCGAAACCGAAACGAAATATATAGCTCAAGATTTGGTCGGGGCACTTTATCTGCTCTACCCAACCTCCACCCACATGACACTCCCAGGAATAAGGTGAAAAGGACTTTTCCCCAACCACGCTGGAAAAACATAAAACGTCTCCGTCTAATCTTGAAGATTTAAACCTTAGGATTTTGCTTTAGAAATAACGGGAAATACCGATGTGCGCACACACACATGCTGCCACACCTTGATCGCATTATCAATTTAAGCGCGCTCGTGCGTGCTTTCCTGGGCCGTTTATTTTTCCACCTCCCTGGGAAAAAAACCAGGGGGAAGCAGGAAAAAAAGTCAGCACGAAAAATGATACTATTAAGGCTGCTCATGGCTGAAGCAACGTCGGTTTCACGGGAATTTGGAACGGAACATATTATCGGTGTTTTGTACGGAAAAGAAAGCTATGAGGTAAACGTATTGTTAGGAGCTTAGGAAGAGAAATTCTACCTCTAAAATATAATCTGCGATTCAGGCACGCGTACGTTTTCTAGCTGAGCCATAGCTGAACTAAATATTAAATTTATAAAATAAAGTGAAAAATATTTCGTAATTCCTGTTGAACACAGTTTTTTTTTTTTTTGTTGATTTTGTTGTTTTTTTATTTGTTGTTGATTTGTTGATTTTGTTGATTTTGTTGATTTTGTTGATTTTGTTGATTTTGTTGATTTTGTTGATTTTGTTGATTTTGTTGATTTTGTTGATTTTTTTGATTTTGTTGATTTTGTTGATTTTGTTGATTTTGTTGATTTTGTTGATTTTGTTGATTTTGTTGATTTTGTTGATTTTGTTGATTTTGTTGATTTTGTTGATTTTGTTGATTTTGTTGATTTTGTTGATTTTGTTGATTTTGTTGATTTTGTTGATTTTGTTGATTTTGTTGATTTTGTTGATTTTGTTGATTTTGTTGATTTTGTTGATTTTGTTGATTTTGTTGATTTTGTTGATTTTGTTGATTTTGTTGATTTTGTTGATTTTGTTGATTTTGTTGATTTTGTTGATTTTGTTGATTTTGTTGATTTTGTTGATTTTGTTGATTTTGTTGATTTAGTTGATTTAGTTGATTTAGTTGATTTAGTTGATTTAGTTGATTTAGTTGATTTAGTTGATTTAGTTGATTTAGTTGATTTAGTTGATTTTGTTGATTTTGTTGATTTTGTTGATTTTGTTGATTCTGTTGATTTTGTTCTGTTTTTTGTTTTTTGTTTTTTGTTTTTTGTTTTTTGTTTTTTGTTTTTTGTTTTTTGTTTTTTGTTTTTTGTTTTTTGTTTTTTGTTTTTTGTTTTTTGTTTTTTGTTTTTTGTTTTTTTGTTTTTTGTTTTTTGTTTTTTGTTTTTTGTTTTTTGTTTTTTGTTTTTTGTTTTTTGTTTTTTGTTTTTTGTTTTTTGTTTTTTGTTTTTTGTTTTTTGTTTTGTGTTTTTTGTTTTTTGTTTTTTGTTTTTTGTTTTTTGTTTTTTGTTTTTTGTTTTTTGTTTTTTGTTTTTTGTTTTTTGTTTTTTGTTTTTTGTTTTTTGTTTTTTGTTTTTTGTTTTTTGTTTTTTGTTTTTTGTTTTTTGTTTTTTGTTTTTTGTTTTTTGTTTTTTGTTTTTTGTTTTTTGTTTTTTGTTTTTTGTTTTTTGTTTTTTGTTTTTTGTTTTTTGTTTTTTGTTTTTTGTTTTTTGTTTTTTGTTTTTTGTTTTTTGTTTTTTGTTTTTTGTTTTTTGTTTTTTGTTTTTTGTTTTTTGTTTTTCGTTTTTCGTTTTTTGTTTTTTGTTTTTCGTTTTTCGTTTTTCGTTTTTCGTTTTTCGTTTTTCGTTTTTCGTTTTTCGTTTTTCGTTTTTCGTTTTTCGTTTTTCGTTTTTCGTTTTTCGTTTTTCGTTTTTCGTTTTTCGTTTTTCGTTTTTCGTTTTTCGTTTTTTGTTTTTTGTTTTTTGTTTTTTGTTTTTTGTTTTTTGTTTTTTGTTTTTTGTTTTTTGTTTTTTGTTTTTTGTTTTTTGTTTTTTGTTTTTTGTTTTTTGTTTTTTGTTTTTTGTTTTTTGTTTTTTGTTTTTTGTTTTTTGTTTTTTGTTTTTTGTTTTTTGTTTTTTGTTTTTTGTTTTTTGTTTTTTGTTTTTTGTTTTTTGTTTTTTGTTTTTTGTTTTTTGTTTTTTGTTTTTTGTTTTTTGTTTTTTGTTTTTTGTTTTTTGTTTTTTGTTTTTTGTTTTTTGTTTTTTGTTTTTTGTTTTTTGTTTTTTGTTTTTTGTTTTTTGTTTTTTGTTTTTTGTTTTTTGTTTTTTGTTTTTTGTTTTTTGTTTTTTGTTTTTTGTTTTTTGTTTTTTGTTTTTTGTTTTTTGTTTTTTGTTTTTTGTTTTTTGTTTTTTGTTTTTTGTTTTTTGTTTTTTGTTTTTTGTTTTTTGTTTTTTGTTTTTTGTTTTTTGTTTTTTGTTTTTTGTTTTTTGTTTTTTGTTTTTTGTTTTTTGTTTTTTGTTTTTTGTTTTTTGTTTTTTGTTTTTTGTTTTTTGTTTTTTGTTTTTTGTTTTTTGTTTTTTGTTTTTTGTTTTTTGTTTTTTGTTTTTTGTTTTTTGTTTTTTGTTTTTTGTTTTTTGTTTTTTGTTTTTTGTTTTTTGTTTTTTGTTTTTTGTTTTTTGTTTTTTGTTTTTTGTTTTTTGTTTTTTGTTTTTTGTTTTTTGTTTTTTGTTTTTGTTTTTTGTTTTTTGTTTTTTGTTTTTTGTTTTTTGTTTTTTGTTTTTTGTTTTTTGTTTTTTGTTTTTTGTTTTTTGTTTTTTGTTTTTTTTTTTTTGTTTTTTGTTTTTTGTTTTTTGTTTTTTGTTTTTTGTTTTTTGTTTTTTGTTTTTTGTTTTTTGTTTTTTGTTTTTTGTTTTTTGTTTTTTGTTTTTTGTTTTTTGTTTTTTGTTTTTTGTTTTTTGTTTTTTGTTTTTTGTTTTTTGTTTTTTGTTTTTTGTTTTTTGTTTTTTGTTTTTTGTTTTTTGTTTTTTGTTTTTTGTTTTTTGTTTTTTGTTTTTTGTTTTTTGTTTTTTGTTTTTTGTTTTTTGTTTTTTGTTTTTTGTTTTTTGTTTTTTGTTTTTTGTTTTTTGTTTTTTGTTTTTTGTTTTTTGTTTTTTTTTGTGTTATTTTCCATTGACTGATTTAAAAAAAAATGGATCTTTAACTAAATTCTCACTCTAAGAACTCGAATTTATATTTTACAGAACCAATCAACCACATCACAAATCAATAAATTATCAGCTCAGTCACCTAAATGGCTCCCATTTATGACCCATATCAATGCACATTTCGAGAGGACATAAATCAACATAATTGATTTCTGATTTCATCGGCCACATCCTGCCCTTACCCCGCACCCATATACCATTTCGAGGGGGGAAATACCGCAATTTTGGTTGATCGAAATCTGCTTACACAAGTCGACGTAAAGCGACCCCCGGGGACCATTCTCCAAACCATTCCAGGGCTTAAACGAGATGTGAGGATGTCATTAACGTAACGCGTAACGCGGTAGGTCATGGCCGCGATTGAATTCGGTGACCACGGGCTGGAGTCTGGGCCGTTGGGACAATTAATCATCTAATATGTGACGTCTCAACCTTGGACCGGGGATCCCGGGATCCGGGGAAATTACGTAAATGAGAGGCCATTTCGGTCACGCAAATTGCCATATTGGCCCATCTTCAATCAAGGGAAATTGCAATGACAGCATGAGATTCTGGACAGATAATTATTTTTGGTGGATTTTATGCATGTATACTAGAAGGAAAAAAGTCAGTTTAAAAATTCAAGTTGTAGAACTCGCGGTTAGCAAACTAATGTTAGAAAAATTCTAGCTGAAAAACATCAAGTTATTCAGACTGAAAAAAACTTTTTTCAAACACATCTTCATTTGACATCGATATTGCGCGTATTCCCGAAAAAGACACGCGGCATACCAGCCTCGAAACGACGCGCCGCACTTTCGGCAAATGCGCGCTGTCAAATCCCATACTGCGCGTTTTGTTTTTGTTGATCTTCTTCTTCGAATTGTATGGCATTGTTCCCGAGTATGTTTTTTATTGCACCAAAAGTGCAGAAAATCGCTGGCAACAGTGTCTGCGACACATTCTGAAATGCCGCGCGGTGTGTACCTTCTAGAGAAACGGACAATAACACAGCTTCTCTTCGAACTCCAAAATCAATGTTCTATTTACTAGCTCGGATTCAAGTCTCCCGCACGATTTGAAACCACCGAAATGACTTTGGTCTGCTTCCCGAAGCAAAGGTCAGCCCACCAGATTTTCCCAGAACTAATTCCATTCATACTCCGCTACCACGCGCCGATTGATGAATATCTCTTCGAACTGGCAGACTGTCACTAATAACCCACCTCTCCCTTCTTCTATCATTCCAGTATAATCCTTTGAATGCTTGGTTCTTAATCACAGACAAGGAAACTGATAGAAGCTTCTTTGTGTTTCGTGATTATATGAATGAAATTGTTCTTTAAACAATAAATTTAGAGACAATTCAAATTTATACAAACTTTAAATCTATTTGTCTATGGTCCTCTAAATCGGTGACTGCGTCCCGTGCAACAGATTATCGGCCCATCTCATTATGTTTGCGTTTATTGGGCTCTAATATAGTGGTACGGTGTGGGCACTTCTTCCCTCGCCGTCTCCGACTATCATCCGAGGTCGTATCAATCCATCAATCAGCCCGAACATCAATCACTCCTAGTGCGCCCCGTTCATTTTCAACGGCTTTGGTCCGATTCAATGCACGTGTGGGCTTATGCGGAAGATAGGCCTATTACGGACGAGTTGTTGGCTCCCGGTCACGGATTGGGTTCAGCCCGCAAAGGAGCAAACAGATAAATACATTAGGTGATAAAGATCACTGGATAGAGAGCTGATAAATGGTTGTTCGAATGGATTTAATGGATTTGCTTCAAATCAGTGGTTTTTTGTTATTTTTGGAAAGAATCAAAATTCAAACTTATTTTCAAGGTTTTATTGCATGAAAAAAAGAAATAGAACGCTAATAAAGAGTCTTGAATAACAAAAATAGTAGAGGTGTATTTGTCCCGCCCGTGTGGATCAATCGGACCGCGCACTGGATCACAATCCAGAGGTCGCCGGTTCGAATCCCACGGCGGGCGATCTAAAATCATTTGTGTAAATATGGGTATTCGGCGCCGTCGCTCCGTGCCATACTTTCATACACTTAGGAGCCCTGGGCGGCGAAGTCCTTGTAGATAAAAAGGAAGACACTAGTGGTTGGTACTAGCAATGGTGGCCGACAGCTTTAAAGTCAACTTCGTTTTCGTCGTTTTTCAAATTATTATCATTTTTAACATCCAATAACACCGACCAACAAGATTTCAGCACATGTCAGTGTATTCTAAAGAAACGCCAAGAGAAATCGATAAAATATTACTTCACTTTTTTTAAATTATTGACATAATGGCTATGGTTGCGTTTTGATACCACCGTTTTAATATTTGATGAGTTTAACGGTAATTCCAATGAAATAAAAAAAAACACTTGAAAGGCAGTGAATACAACGAGACGAGTTGTTCCTTTAACGGTACACATCAACCATAGCTTTTGCACCCAGATTTCTGTCATAGACATTTTAGTATCTTCAAAACTACGGGAACTATCGATATGATTTTTTATTCATCCCCTAAGATACTGTCTTCAAAATTATTCACAACAAAGTTTGACTATTTTTATAATCAGATACTTGCAGGATTGGGTCCGTAAGTTTGACAAATTTGGAATAAGAAGACAACAACTTCCTTGGCTGCTGTGCACCCTTAAGCAAACCTTTTTTTTTGCATCACAACATTCCAATCAATTTCCAGATCAATAATGCATTCCTCCGGAAAAATCACAGCTAGCAGCATTCCATCCATCGACATGCCAACAAGTCCATTTTTATGCCCCGCTAATCCACCCCGAACACCCGTGTTTCGCTGGAAGTCGTTTCGGGTGCCTCGCCCTATTAAAGCCTCATAAAAACAAGTTTAAATTTCATCAGCTTCTTCAGAACGTCGTCAACCGCGGAGAGACTATTACGGATTATCTGCCCCAAAATCCAGAAGTCCCTGAAGCGCGTCGGTTGTCACCCACGGTTCTGGGCCGGAAGATTATGACCAACAACAAGAGGCAGTTCTCTAGTTTCAACCGTTTTTATTACCCCTCTTTAGATCTATCACCCCCCGGTAATCTATATCCAGGGGCAGGCCTTTTTGGGACAGAACAAAAAGAAAAAAACGATGCAAGAAATACATGACGTGTTTATTGATATGCCTTCGTTATATTTTTATGACCCTGGTTGTGGTTGTGGGTGGAGGCCACGTGGCCCCCCAGGAGAGGGAGTAGAGGACAAGGTCCAAAATTGGTTTTATTGACTCACAAGTACCGCGCCGGATGAAATTCTTCTAGTTTGTTTTACGCGGGACAATTTTATTGACTGCCGGAGCAATAAAAATCAAATTTTCAAATGCTTCTGCATTTAACGATTTGTGGTTCGGGTTTGGGAATGCTGCAAGTGAAATGAAATCAGAGTTCGGTTTTCCGATAGAGGAATATTAAAATTATGGTCTGATCGAAGGGCTGGCAACCTGTTGATCTTCGTGCTGAGGAAAAAGGGCATCCGTGCATGGGTTCAGGAGCACTGAGTGAATTTTAATGAGGTTCAGAGCCGTTCGAACGGTTCATGGAAGTTATCTGACCGGATTGATATGTTTGAATTATAACAATCGGCTTACACGGCGTGTTTTCTAGAACAAACTTTTCAGGAAAAAAATAGTCATTGCTACTTTCAAATGTGTCTTCTAGGAAATTTTCTCAGCATTCCAATGCTTCTAAGAGCGAAATGTTTCATCGGGAAATTTCTGAGATATCTATATTTTAAGTTTTTTGTTTTAAATTCCTATATTATTTATTGGAAACTTTATACTAAAAGTTCAGAAAACTTGTCAAATGATGAGTTTGATGTGTCATTTACTCATCAAAATGTGCAAAATTAGACAAGAAACTACTATGTTGAAGGTTACAAACCGCTTTACATTTTGAAAATTATGTTTTATCTGAGTTTTTGAATGTATGGGATTCATTCAGAAATTAAAAACATAAAACAGTGATAAAATATATTTTTTACAAGAATTATTAGATAGTAACATTTTTTTTGTATACAAATATCACGTGTCTGCTCTGATTTAGTTTGTTGAACCGAAACTTTGGTAGGTATTATTGAATTTTAGTGAATTAAATTTATATTTTCTTAAGCAACCATTAACTAGGTGCATAAATACAAATATGATTTAAAATCAATAAAGTACTACATTTTACTGTTGCAAGCTTCAAAAGTCATATTTTCATGAGTATAAAATAAAGATAAAATTTTATAAAATGTTTACTGTTGTAAATGCACTTAAAAGTACCATCAAAACTCGAGTCTTTGAACTTAGAATGCTAAAAACACCGTCCCAAACTTTTTTTTGTTTTAGCAAAAATTAAATATTATTTTAACAAAAAAAATCAAACAGAAACTTCCTTTCCAAACAATTTAAACAAAAATTAAGGTATGATAAAAAACATTTAAAAAACGATGAGATTTATAAGATTACTAAAATATCCTTGATCATTTAATACAAAAAAAACTAAAACAATCATTTCATACACATGGAAAGTATTTCTCCTAAAGCTTGCAAGAGTAGTTTGCAGTTCAATTTCGAGTATTAAACATGTTTTGTATCCATGCAACTGGTTAATGTTTGGTTAGAGAAATATAATATTTATTCATACAAAATCTAGTAATACCCTATAAACCGCAAACGGCAAATATTTCGGTTCTATCAGCTAATTCCAAGCTGAATCAGAGCAGACCGGTGTTATTTGTACACAAAAATTATGTGATAATCTATTTGTTCTTGTGAAAATCATATTTTTTACGAATTTCTGAATAAATCCCATATCTTCAAAAATTCGATTAAAGCTTCATTTTTAAAATGTTTAGCGGATTGCAACCTTCTACAAAGTTATTTCTTGTCAAATTTTGCACATTTTGATGAGTAAATAACACATGAAACTCATCATTTGACAAGTTTCTGAACTGTTACTATAAAGTTTCCAATGAATAATAAAGAAATTAAAAACAAAAAACTTAAAATATAGATATCTCAGAAATTTCCCGATGAAACATTTCGCTCTTAGAAGCATTGGAACGCTGAGAAAATTTCCTACAAGACACTTTTGAAAGTAGCGATGACTATTTTTTCTCCTTAAGGTTGCTCAGAAAACACGTGGAGCGGCCGTGGCTGACTGGTTACGGTGTTCGCTTTGTAAGCGAATGGTTCTGGGTTCGATGCCCATCTGCTCCCAACGAGAAAGTTAAGAACACATAAATTTGAAATTATGAATATGAACGAAAAACCAAAGTCGCTCGAGGCGGGGTTCGATCCCCCGTCCTTTGGATTGGTAAGCAAAAATGCTAACCACTAGGCCATGACGACTTGGTGAGCTTGGACTGGAATTAGGAATACTGTTACAGAGAGCGAGTTGTGGCGCTATAACCACGGCAAATAGTGTCCAGGGCATTCGTGGAAATACAATGTCCCATCCCAGAGGGTCCCGGAGTACCAAACCTTCTTAGCATGGTGCTCCCAACGAATACAACCAAATCTCGGAGCGTATGGTGGTGTGTCCCCACGTTTCTTCCTCCCCTGTCGATTCAGAATTGTGTTGTTGTTCGAACACTCAGTGCTCAAACTCAACCCAATTACGAGTCATCTCTGCGATACGGCTTTACGCAGTAGGCCTGGCCGGTTTAACGCTTGTGATGTGTCAATGCATTTCGATGCAATGGCGCACTACAAATGTTAATAAATGACAAGAAGAGTGCTAGGCGTCATCTAACCTAAGGCACTCTCCAGGATCCCTTCGAAAGATTGGCTGCGCTAGGGTCTGATTAGATTAGATTAGATTAGATTAGATTAGATTAGATTAAGGTTGCTCAGAAAACACGCCGTGCTTAAGCTTCGATGAATAACGGAATTCCACACTTACTGGTGAAAATTCGTACCAAGCACACATAGCAACGCAGTACCATCCGAGAAGAAAAATAAAATAAATGGGAGTTAAAAGGTACAGTAAGAGTACTAAGAGAATAAAGCAAGAGTTAGATCGAGAGCATACAACTCTCAGTTTGACTCCTGAAGAAGTTTTCCTATTCATTAAAATTAAACAAAAATAAACAGTCGACTTGATAACACCGTACAAGAATTACCAGTTTTTATTATTATTATTTTTTTTTTTTTTTTCAAAGTTTTAATAGAAGACCGAATGGTCTTTCTCATACTTTGTACTAGCTCGGTATTTGTCTCGTGTATATTGTATGAAACTTTAGACTATGCACATTCATTCAGTTAAAATATTATTGAGTGTCCAATCACAATCGATGACTTTTCACCTCAATTTTAAATACTAGCAACTTTCATTTATTCATGAAATATTGTAGCTTTCGCTATTCAGTGATTTCAAATGTAGGAGGTCCTACATGTACAAAAAGGAAAAGGGATACCTTAAAACTAACTTATAAACTATATAAAGAGCGGATCAATGCAGCTGAAGACTGCAATGATTTTTGTCGAAATGCATCAATTATCTTATTGGACATAACATCCAAAGTGTAAACTTCGGCTAATTGATGAAGTTCACTGGTGCTGAACCAGGGAGGAAGTTTCAGAATCATTTTCAGAATTTTGTTCTGAATCCTCTGAAGTTTTTTCTTCCTGGTTAAGCAACAGCTTGTCCAGATCGGCACAGCATAAAGCATGGCAGGTTTGAAAATTTGTTTATAAATTAACAGTTTATTCTTGAGACAAAGTCTAGAATTCCTGTTTATAAGTGGATACAAACATTTTATATATTTGTTACATTTAACCTGTATACTTTCAATGTGATCCTTGTAAGTAAGGTTTTTGTTAAAAGCAAGTCCAAGATATTTCACTAGATCCTCCCACTTTAGATTTACCTCATTCATCTTTATAATGTGATGACTTTTTGGTTTAAGAAAATCAGCCCTTGGTTTATGATGGAAAAAAATAAGTTGAGTTTTTGCAGCATTTGGAGTAATTTTTCATTCTTTCAAATAAGAATTGAAAATATCCAAGCTTTTTTGTAATCTTCTTGTGATGACACGAAGGCTTCTACCTTTGGCGGAGATGCTTGTATCATCAGCAAAAAGTGATTTCTGACATGTATGCAACTGCTACAAACCACCCTAATTCTGCATACAACTTTTCAGCACTTCCTGTAAATAATTTGAGAAATCAGATTGCGCCTTATTCCAATTTTGAGCCCTATTCAAATTATGTTTCAGATTTGTATTGTGACAGACAATCAACCCCCGCACAGTGGCACAGTGTGTTCGGAATGACAAAAATTCAGTGACTTGACGTCCAAGAGTTGTTGCACTTGATAAGGGCTATCTTTTGTCGTTACTGACATATGTCTTAAGAAAATTGTGGACCATTATAAACATCAAAATAACTCTATTACGTATGGTAACCATTTGACAAATAGTCAGCAAGTTCCGCCAAATAACATAATGACAAATGGTGACCATATCTCATAAGGTTTTTTTTTAAGTTCCTCACTACAATCGATATAGTTTTCGTTTATCCGGGATACAGGATGACGACCGTCCAGGGTGTCAAGCAAAATCTAGCTTTGTTGGTCTAAGTTTTAAGGCTTTGGTTTTTTCGGCAAAATTCACAGAAAAAAAATGATGGTAATATTCATCAGGAAATGGTGACAGATTTTGTGGCAAAATAAATGATAAATTTTAACACAGAAAATGATGAATTTTCATCAGTTTTTGATGAATATTCATCAGGTTCACATTTTTACACATCTTTTATGTAATATTACACAAATAAAGAGGTAATATTCAACCTACCAAATTTTCAACATTCCAAAATTCAACTTTTTTTTTCTGTGTTGTAGAGGGGAAAATTTGATGAAAGTTTATCTAAGAGTTTGTCTGCACATGTGATCTACATGCGACAAACGCCATTTTTGCAAAAATGGACGAAAAAAGAACTTTTTTGGTGATAACTCAAAAGGTTACCATTGTATCGGCCTACTATGTTCTGAAGAGTTGTACATGAAATCACACATTTTTGCCGAAGACAGCTAAATGTTTTAGGGAGTTACAACAATGTTTAAGAAATTTCGAGCCTATTTTCAAATTGCTATGTTTTGAAAATGGCACATTTTGGCGTGAAACCAAACAAAGCAAAACCCCGTACACAGGCTTCAAGTATGACCATTCAACTACAACATTTCGGGTGAATCATTTGTCCTAAAGTTTACAGTCATACTTTTCCATTTTAAATGCATTTTACGGGCAAATGTGATTTTTTGCGATTTGTTCAGACATAAGGCCGAGTATGCCAGACTCTTATGAAAATATTGTAGTCTATTTTTGAGCATTGTTTTGAAAACTAGTTCTATCCAAAATCTATACATTTAGTCAACGACGTAACATTAATGTTGTAGAAACAGTTATTTATTTCAAATATTCATGAAACTTATAAACCAAAAATTGAGCAACTCTCTACCAAAACCGGAAATGGATTTTATTTGTATTTTTTGATTTGGCTCAAACTTTGTGGGGGCCTTCCCTATGACCAAAGAAGCTTTTTTGTGTCATTGGTTCACCCATACAAGTCTCCATACAATTTTGGCTGCTGTCCATACAAAAATGGTACGTAAATATTCAAATAATTGTAACTTTTGAGTGAATTTTCTGATCAATTTGGTGTCTTTGGCAAAGTTGTAGGTATTGTTGAGGTCGATTGAGAAAAAAAAGGTACACAGAAAAAAAAATGCTGATTTTTTAATCAACTTTTTATCACAAAAACTCATTTTCCCAAAATATGTATTTTTTTTTTGATTTTCGAGATTTTATTTGATGTATTTAAGGGGACAAAAACCTGCAACTTTTGAGCCATAGAGAAACATGGTAAAAAATCTGGCGCCGAGCTATGATTTTTGGAAAATATCGAAATTTCATGCAAAAACTAATTTGACGTAATTTTTTTTATGTAAAATTGAATTCCAATCGAAAAGTACTTTACAGATTTTTTGATAAAGGGCTCTGTTTTCAAGATATAGCCACTGAAAGTTTGATTTAAGCGAAATATTTGCAGTTTTTCGATTTTTGAAAATAGTGACCATGAGTGACCATTTCTAAAAATATTTTTTTAAAGTTCAGAAAATTTGCTATAAAATTGTCTAAGAGACATTTCATATTGGACCTCTGGTTGCTGAGATACAGCCGCACATACTTTGGGAAATTGAGCTTTAATGAAAAAAAAGTTGTTTAAAAAATCTGCATTTTTTTCCGTGTACCTATTTTTATCTCAATAGTCCTCAACAATACCTACAACTTTGCCGAAGACACCAAATTGATCAGGAAATTCACGCAAAATTTACAGCTGTTTGAATATTTACGTACCATTTTTGTATGGACAGCAGCCAAAATTGTATGGAGACTTGTATGGGTGAACCAATGACACAAAAAAGTTTATTTGGTCATAGGAAAGGCCCCCACAAAGTTTGAGCCAAATAAAAAAATACAAAAAAATGGTCGAAATAGGCCGATTTCGTAGAGAGTTGCTCAAGTACCAACAATATAATTATTGTAAATGAAAATTTTCTTATGAGTCTGGCCTATACGCCTGTAATTTCGCATGCAAACGGCTAATAAGCCTTAACAGTGTCCTAAGTGCATTTAAATAAACATAAAAAAAGAATAAATCCATTGGAGAAATCAACCTCTAAAACTGATTCCATAGCAACAACAAGTGAAATTTGAATGATTTTGTTTTGTCCAAAATTACCTAAAATTTCATTATGTTAGTTGATATGGTTTCAAAAAGCCAAATTCTTAAAGACTGGGATGGAATTAATGGTCAAACGTTGCAAAAAATCTTATTACATCTGATTCTTGCCGGAATTTGTCTAAATTTCTCATCTATAGTTTTTTCCAGTTAAACCAAATATTTTGTACAGTTAAATCACTCAAATTAAACAAACTTTTCCAACTAATCCTTACAAGCTGTCGACAACAGGGATGCCAGATACACAGATTTGTCTGTGTTTCACAGACATTTAAGCTTGTGCCAGACATTTTTTGAGGTGCACAGACTTTTAAAAAACTTCATTAAATTAATATTTTGTAAAAATATTAACCGAAACTAATTGCGTTAGTCTTAAAATGCTTGAAAACGCAATTTCTTATGGAATTCCATGACTATAATTTGATATATTTGAATGTTAGGCAAGTGCACAGACATACACAGACTTTTTCACAGACATTTTTAAAAACCATATGGCATCCCTGGTCGACAATCATCCAATCCAGGAGTAAAAAAAAGCCCCAACCTATTAGGTTGTGAATATTATTAAATTCAGCTACTTAATTACCAACTTTTCCCATGAAACAATCCTCCCGCTCCTCCCACCTCCACACACTAATCGGACAAATTGAATCAAACCGGAGTCCCAATCCTTGCCTGCCCGCTCGGGAGCGAGTTGGTCTTCGGGTATTTCCTCGGTGACCATTTCTGATGCACAGTTAAAAGATGTCCTAAATTATGATTTTCTATTTGAATTTCGTCAAAAACTAATTAAATTTCCGTTAATTTTTTTTAGAGATTCTTTTGTACATTTCCGCAAATAACCATTTCTTAAGCTGCAACCTCTAATTTATACTGTGCCAGGTGATTCCGGATTTTTTTCCCTTTCCAACACGACCAACCGGACTACCCAGAACCGAAACACCGAGCCCCGTGAACGCAAGAGGGCTAATGTTGTAATCTAATTTAATTTACTCGCTGAATATTCAACTTGTTTCACCCAACCAGGAGTTGTGGCAGTTTGGGGGAGCCCAGCCGATGGGAAATTTGTGGCATAAGTTTGGAAGTTTTGGCCGCGCTGAAATGTGAAATGTCTTCGACGAAGCATTCTTTGACGACTTTTCGTGGGAAAAGTCCGTAAGCCTTCTTATTAAAAGAATTATGAATTGTGGTTTTTCGTGGAGTGGCAGCAGCAGCTGTGGTGAGCATTTTTGGGTGGTAAAATTCTTCAGGGAGTTGTTTTTTTTTGTCTTATAACGCATGCTTGCGGATTACTGCTGATTAGAAGCCTGTAAAATTTTTCTTGGAAATAAAACTTGATTGGAATGAAATTCTCAGTACCCTTAGCGGAAACATTTTATTTCTTAACAATTTCTGTACTCGTAGTGACTACTCAATTAAAGTTACTACAAAAAATAAAAATTTCACCATTTTCCCAAGAAAAAACACGCACGTTCCTTCTTCAATTTCACTCCCAATCACTCTTATCGCTCTTCAGCAAACCGCCAATTTCACTTCAAACCTTGAAATACGACTCTCAAAACAATCGCGGCTCCAACTCTTCGAGTCCTGTCACCGGCGTTACACAACTTGTAGCTGTTTCGTGTTCTTATCAGCAATTCAATATTCTCTCTGGTGTGTGCGTTTTATCAGCCAGGACCAGAGACTCAACGACTATGACAGTGACAAGGACGTAACTCAACCTCCTCTGTTTCTGAAGAGTCCGCGCCAGAAATTCAATCATCGTATTCCGCTTGTCAGATTTCAATTTACTTCCCATTTCCCTCCTCCCAGATGCTTTCGAGAGCAAGCGAGGTCCTTAGTGCTCAAACCACCCCGAAAAGTCTTTTGTGCCAGAGCGCGACTTTGGAGGTCTTGTACAATGGTAAAAGGACATGGTTCACTTTCTGGGTGGGTATGTCACTAGTACCCGGCATCCATCATCATTGATGGTGAGTTTGCTCTTTTTTGTCTTGTTTTTCGGCGGAAAACCCACCCACTCCTTGGGCCAACCCTCGAAACTTCAGTGCAACACAAGTACCACCATTATCTTCTTACTTCGAACCTTGGTGTAAAATTTAAATTAAAATGAATATTTCTTCAAATGTTCCTAAAACCAAGTTACCAGGCAGTTTCTTCTAAATTTTCATGGAAAAAAAATAAATTATTATAAAATTTATAAAAACTCATTTAAACAGATTTATACGATATTGACAATCTTTTTTTGCATTATATACATGCGTATATGATTTCAGAAGCCATTTTGCATAATTATTTCTCTTACCCAAGTCTCCAAAAAAAAATTCGAAGCTGCCCCTAAAAAAGTGCTTAGACATTATTTCAGAGTCGGTATTTTGACCAGAAGATTATTATAAATCAAAATAGCGCAATGTAAATAATAAAATTGTTTTATTTATTTACTTATTTAATTTTTTTATTTATATGTATTTATTCAGTTCTTTTTTTTTGTACATTCATTATGTTTAAATATTATTGAGAGTCCAACCACAATCGGTGATTTTTCACCTCAATTTTAAATACCAGTACAGTCATCCCACATATTCGGAACACCCACAATTTCTGAACACTTTTGTGATAATTTGTCAATAGCATGCAAAATTAGGGTGTAATATCAAAATCGATTTTCCAGCACAGCAATTTTTCCTTTTGGGGTCCTAAACAACTCCCCAAAGTTTGGGAACGATTGGTTTAGTCATCGCTTTGCGCAAAGCGATTCAATTTTCTATATAAATTTGTATGAGAAAAACCTTTTTTTTTATTTTGATATTTATAAAATCCTCGTTTCACGCTGTACTAAAACTCTACAACTTTCCCGAAGAGAGTATGGTGCTAGCTTGTCTCTAAAAGAAGATACAGCGTCCTCAAAACTTGTCTAAAACGTGATTTTCGAGCAAAAAACACGTTTTAGACGAGTTTTCGCCCGCTGTATCTTTTTTTAGGACCAAGTTAGCACCATACTCTCTTCGGGAAAGTTGTAGAGCACCTTTTAGAGCATCCGAATATGAATCCGGTTTTAGTACAGCGTGAAACGAGGATTTTATAAATATCAAAATCCAAAAAAATGGGTTTTCCCATACAAATTTATATGGAAAATTGAATCGCTTTGCGCAAAGCGAGGACTAAACCAATCGTTCCCAAACTTTGGGGAGTTGTTTAGGACCCCAAAAGGAACTGAAAAATTGCTGTGCTCGCTAAATTTGGACAACTTAATTTTTTTCCATACAACCATATTACACCCTAATGCCAAATGCATCTTTCCTGCGACCCTTCTATTTTTAGGACCCTTATTTGGACATTCTCTTGCTATTTCAATAGCAAAAGTAGTTGATTTTGAACAAAATACTGCATTTTGAGACTATTTTGTTCAGAGCTGCAAAACACTGCCTCAAAATTGCCTGCTCCATCATTGTGAGATGTCATTGTGCCTCCCACAATTGTGGAACACCTGAATTTGACAGATATTTTCACAAAAAAAAGTTATCAGACCATTCAACATTACCAAGCTTGAGCTTCATTGGTTCCCGTGTGGGAGGTCATTATTTTGTAGAAAATATTTTTTTTAAACTTGATATAAAACGTTCAAATTTGCATCAATCGAAAGATCACAAGAAAAGCTTCCACGTGAAGATAAAAGCGAATCATTATGTTCAATAATCGATTTGCTATGATTTTTTGAACAATGGCCGATCTGTAAACTGTTCCGAATATGAGGGACTACTGTATTTTACTTTATCGATAAAGTAAAGTAGCTTTCGCAATTCACTGGTTTCTAATGAAATAATATTGTTTAATTATTTTTTTATCACAACCAACGATATTCACAATATTACCTTTTTAATCAATTAACAAAATGGTTTGTGTTTCAATAATTTTGTTAATTTTGTTAAGCCTAATCAACCTTTTTCATGTCCGTACATATTTTTTTCAAAATGTCAAAAGTTTACACAGAAATATTTAAAAATAAGTAAGTGTTGATTTGAATTAGCAATTTTGGATAAGAGCAATTCTTCGAAATGTTGGCCAATGTTTTCATTTTCCTTAAATTGTGTAAAACATGAAAACTTTACACAGTCGACCTTCTGGCTGTCGATCTTCTCGATATCAATATTGCTCCAGCTGTCAATAAATTTGTCCCATCAAGTACCTAAAATGCTTTGACATCCCGCCTGAAACCAAATATTTTCTATTGTTTTATGTTTATACTTTTTCCTCAGCTATAAAAAGATTTTTTTTTAATTTTATGAAAAAAAATAAACGTGAGCAACCATGACTACAGTATGAATACAATCTTTTTTAAAAATCAAAATGTAGGTCAGTCCAACCTTTTTGACTAAATTTTTGCTTTTTTGATCGTTTAAATATTTTTGCAAGTCGTTTTTGTGTAAGTTCTAAGAGAGAAATTGGCTTTGCTTGCGAGCCGGATTGATTTTTGACGTAAAATGAAGATATTTATTTATTGAAGTATACAAAATATCATGATTTTTTTTCGAAAAACTGGCAGCCAGTTTTTTTTAAAGATATTAATTTTTCAAAAAAAATTAGGCCCAAATTTATTTTTCATTTTTTAAAGCCGTTCCAAATATGTTTTGTAGTTTATGTCCCTTGACTTTGACTTAAGTCTAGAGGGCAAGGGAGGGACTGCAAAAAAATAACGCGCTAGGTTTTCAACATTAAAATAAATAATTTTTAAATGCATTTTACACCAGGCCAAATGATTTGCAATCATAAGTTTTCAGAATATTTAAGTATTGATGAAACTTTTCGCGGTTCTGTGCATCGGAAATTCGCAAAAAAAACATGCTGAATTTCTAATTGTTTTCAGATAATTCTACTTCTATTTCCATTAAAATGTTGTATTATAAAGTCCAAAGCAAATAAAAAAGAATACCGTAAACCGACATTTATTTTTGGATTATTTTACAACTAGTACGATTTTTCTCAAGATAATTATTTTTAAAACATTTTCAGGGGTAAACCACACAAGATCCTTGCAACATTTTTGAAAAAAAAATCAATACTATTTAAAAAAAAATAGTTGCGTTAAAAACTTTTAGTTCCAATTCCGGAGTGACTTTTTATGGGTAATGTCAGATTTAAGGTATTCAAACTTTACTTTCACGTCAAATGTACCATCACTAAGGTTTCTAATATAGTTTTCAAGTTAAAAAAAACAATTTTTATATAAGGGTAATTCTCTACCAACTCACACGAAATTGGGAAAAGTTGCCCCGACCCCTCTTCGATTTGCGTGAAACTTTGTCCTAAGGGGTAACTTTTGTCCCTGATCACGAATCCGAGGTCCGTTTTTCGATATCTCGTGACGGAGGGGCGGTACGACCCCTTCCATTTTTGAACATGCGAAAAAAGAGGTGTTTTTCAATAATTTGCAGCCTGAAACGGTGATGAGATAGAAATTTGGTGTCAAAGGGACTTTTATGTAAAATTAGACGCCTGATTTGATGGCGTACTCAGAATTCCGAAAAAACGTATTTTTCATCGAAAAAAACACTAAAAACTGTAAAAAAAATTGGAACATCTCATTTTATGGGAAATTTAATTTACTTTTCGAATCTACATTGTCCCAGATGGGTCATTTTTTCATTTAGAACAAAATTTTTCATTTTAAAATTTCGTGTTTTTTCTAACTTTGCAGGGTTATTTTTTAGAGTTTAACAATATTCTACAAAAAAAAAAGTTTTGAAAAAGTTACTTTTTTCGTTTCTCTTTGTTTCGTCGTCCGTGTCTGTCGCGGGTGACCATGAATGGCCATGATCGATGACGACCAACTTTTTCAAAACTTTTTTTCGTAAAATCGCGATAACTCGTGATGTTTATAAGCAAACCCCTTATGTTTTTATATCAAAATTTTTGTAATTGTCTGCTCTACAACTTTGTAGAACATTGTTACACTCTAAAAAATAACCCTGCAAAGTTAGAAAAAACACGAAATTTTAAAATGAAAAATTTGGTTCTAAATGAAAAAATGACCCTTCTGGGTCAATGTAGATTCGAAAAGAACATTAAATTTCCCATAAAATGACATGTTCCAAATTTTTTTACAGTCGAGTAACGGAAAATGGGAGAATTTTTAAAACTTTTTTAGTGTTTTTTTCGATGAAAAATACGTTTTTTCGAAATTCTGAGTACGCCATCAAATCGGGCGTCTAATTTTACACAAAAGTCCCTTTGACACCAAATTTCTATCTCATCACCGTTTCAGGCTGCAAATTATTGAAAAACACCTCTTTTTTCGCATGTTCAAAAATGGAAGGGGTCGTACCGCCCCTCCGTCACGAGATATCAAAAAACGGACCTCGGATTCGTGATCAGGGACAAAAGTTACCCCTTAGGACAAAGTTTCACGCATATCGAAGAGGGGTCGGGGCAACTGCTGTGTGAGTTGGCGGAGAATTACCCATAAGGTTAACTAAGAATATAAGCTGTTTTACAAAGAGTATAAATTTTAGGTAAAATTGCTAAAAAGTCAAAATGTTGCATGGAATTCGTTAAAACTTGTTATGTTTATAAAATAATCGATTTAATTTGCATTTTAAACTGAATTCAAAGCACGAATCAAAAGGTTTTGCTTTTTATATAAAATTTGTTCAACTGAAAAGGCCTTTAAATCTGGAGATTTTCTAAAAATATGTATCAATAACACATAATATTTATTATTTACAAACTTATTTTACCGTCTCCTAGGGGAAAACTGTCCAAAGAATCCAAAAATGCATTCCGTTTTCCATTTAAAAATCATGTTCTCTGAGAATATCATGACACTTTGAGAAGATTAAAATTATAGTTTTCATCAACATTTTCATAATTATAGGGGAACTATACCCTTTCTCAGCCTATTTCTATTATCGGCCTATCAGCACTTTGAACATGAATTAAAGCTTTAATAAAGTGTTTTTGACTGTTTCAAAGTAATAAATAGCTTAAATAAAAGTGAGCAAGCAACTCTCCATTGTTGATATATCTGAAAATGTTGATTAAATAGCGGAAAACGGCAAAAGTGATGAGAATTGGTCGAACGGCTTATTGTGATTAAAATGGGTATATTTCCCCTAGTTAACTGACTTTTCCGCACGTATTTAATTTTATCTCTTCATTTTGCGAAAAAATAACAAACCTATCAAAGTCACCCAGTTTTCGAGTTTCGAGAGCATTCGAGTTTTGTCCTATCATTTTCGTTTCCAAAATATGGCCATCTTTTTTGAGATTGTTTGAGAAATTGTCGAAAATCACAAAACTGTGGGCATAATAGAAGGTATGGTCCAATTTTGCTGAAATTTTGGATTCTTGCACGTTTCAAAAGTTAAACAGCTCCTCCAAATTTGAGCATGATCAGAAAAGGTCAATTTCAAATTTGTACTTTTTTGTGTACAGTTGGCATGAACTGACTCATAAGTAATTATTGTTGATTCGAAAATCACATCAATTTCTCTAAAAAAAACCAATTCCCCTTAACGAACCAGGACCGTCAAAGTCACTCTAGCTAATGAATGATGCACGCACGTCGCATCTAATATGAACTGATGGAACAAGCCCGCAAAAATGTATCATTCACCACGTCGCTGCATAGTCCTCCTGAGAGAATCCTCCAAACGAACGCAAGCAACAACAAAAAAATCGGAAGGAAGCAAGGCCCCCAAACCACAAGGCACTGTTCATCACATCATTCGCAGCAGCCTGCCTGGTTGGCGACGTTATCACTCTTACCTGATGATGTGCCCAGATAGGTGGAAAAACGCTACGAGCCTGATGCCTGATGGAGCATTTCCCGTGGGGAAAAATGCATCATGATCTACGAAGGTCGTACTTTTGGCGAAAGGATGGCTGGCGGAAAAGGGTTGACTGAATATTGCTGAGCCTTACAATTTTGATAAAATTTAAATAACGTTTTATTTCAAAACATGTTTTCGTAAATGTTTGTTTTAGTTATATTTCATCAAAAATAACAAAACCGAAAACTTAAATTTCTAAAATTGTTCCCCTTACCAACCCTAATCGTTACAAGGTGTGACCTTCACCAACGTCAACGCCGGAGGCCATCGACAAGAGCGCGCTCACACGTGGAAATTTGTCACGCGTTGTTACGCCCGTAACCGACTCCGGTGGGCACCGACCGCAGCGGCCGGGCCATCAATTTCGAACCCATGGGGTTGCCGCTGGTCTATTCCAACGAAGTACCCTCATCATCGGAAACGTGTACCGTTGCCATTGCCGTGTATCTCCAACATCTGCCAAGCTGTACTTAGAGAGCTTGACGGTGCTTGACGTCGTTGTGATGCTCGCTTGACTGATAGTTTTGGTTCTAAATGAGTAAAACATTTAAAAGTCTAAAAGTAAGTTTTCCTTCAAAAAAAATGCTTGCTGTAATATTTTTTTGATTACTTGATATTTTTTTTGCACAAATTGCCGAAAATTTCATTCTTGTAGAACCACCCTAACAAAAAACTAGTCTTAACTAGTCCTATCTCGCCCAGCTAAATGATGTCGATAAAGTAGCAGGTTTCGATGGAGAAAAAGTGGAAAACGTGGTCTAAAAATAGCGATGCCCTCCCCCTATTAGGATCTGAGGATTCTTAGCAAGACAAGTTTTATGTTAGGGTGGTTCTAATTAATTAATCTTTCAAAATCAAATCAAACCATCCACATCAACGACCCCCGGGTCTTTTGTGGTCTCTATTGCAAGTTTCTGCTCGAACCTAGGAGTCCGAATGCTTGAATGGGGAGAGCAAACCTCTTTCTACTCCAAGGAACCTTCGACTACAGTGTTTGAACTGACGACCATCGGATTGCGAGTCTAACCGCCGCCAGCGATTCCACCGGAGTAGGCTTGGTTTGGTGTGTTGCTTGTACTTATGGCATGGAGACGACTCCTACACCTCGAATGACTTAAAGCCCTAACAACCAAGGCCGGGACCGACATTTTACTTCCTCATCCGATGGAAGGTTGGAGCAGATGGGAATCGAACCCAGAATCATCCGCTTACAAAGCGGACAGCGTAACCATTCGGCCACGCACTGCCAATTAATCTTTACCTTATGTGAAAAATATAAAGATTTTATTGAAACGAAAAATCAATCTTTATCTTTATTACAAATAAGTGGAATATGATGCATAAATTGATAAACGTAAAACTTTTTTATTTGACTGATCGAAACTGAAATATTTTGAAAAACAATTGATTGTTTTTTCGCAGGGTTGTGACAGCAATTAAAAATTTTATAACATAGATTTTACATCAGATCACTAAATTTGTCCTGAAAATGTTGCTTAGCACACTTCTTAATAACATTGATTTTTTTTGCAGTAGGGGAGAGTGGGGAGACTTGTTCCCCTTTTTTTTGTATCGCACATATCTCTGTCAATTTCTCACAAAACTATGAACTTTTTGCATGAATTGAAAGCTTAAACATTCAACATTCATGTTTGGCTGATAAGAGTATTTCATCAGATAAACTCTTCGAACCATGCCAAGCGCTTTAAAAAAATATTTTAAACTGGCATTTTCAAAATGTTGGGGGTAACTTGATCCCCCTTTCAACATTTTGAAGAAATCTTAAGCAAAATGTTTCTTATTCATCCGAACTTTTAATATTCTATAAGTTACAGCAATTTACATTAAACCTGTACGTTTGTGTTCAAAATATAACAAGTTTAGCATGCAAAATATTTAAAAACTTAAAATTTTCTTTTTTAGACCAAAATAGAGCATGTTTACAAAAGCTGGTAATTTTTGTTTACAAAACTTTTGAAAAATGGTTCAAACTGCAGTATGTTATGTACAACTATACTAAAGGAAACTATCCCGAGCATGGGTAATTAACAAGGGAAATGCGTAATAATACCTTTCTCTGGTATCAATACCAAATTTTGGTATTCCTGGACCCTTTAAAATTTGTCTTAAGGGTGCACAGCAACCAAAGAAGTTGTTGTATTCTTATTTCAAAATCGTGAAACTTACGGACCCAATTCTGCTACAATCTGATTCTAAAAATAGTCAGATATTGTTGTAAATTGTTTAGTATACTGTTCATTAGGGGATAAATAAAAAAAATTATCGATAGTTCCCGTAGTTTTTAAGATACTAAAATATCTGTAACAAAAATCTTGGTGCAAAAGCTCTGGTTGATGTGCACCGTTAAGGATTATGCAAAAGCAAAATGTGGTATCATACCAATTTAAGGTATAGTTTTGATATTGCAAAATTGCAGAATTTGTCAATGGTCGAACACCACATTTTGGTATTCTTTTAGTATTAAAGTGTTTTATCAAATTCATCTGAAACTATGGAAAAATTTTGACCAATTTTGACAAAATAATTAATTTTGCGCGAAAATGATGTCTCAAAGCGAATGCTTTCATTGAAAACCGGAAATTTAAAACCTGATTTTAAACATTTTTGATATACCCCCTAAAGAAATTACTTGAAATTGTGAAAAAAATTTAAAGTCAGCATGCCACATTTTGGTATTATTTTGGTATTGAAAGGTTTCATCAAATACCTCTGAAACTATGGATTTTTTTTATAAATTTTGACGAGAAAATTAATTTTTAATTGACTTGAAACCCAAAAATGTTAAAGCTGATTTTCATATTTTATTGATATACCCAAGGGGTTTCCAGCATCGTGTCAGACTGGTCACTAATCCGGAATTACTTGGAATTTGAGCAAGTAATTCTGTAATTCCGGATTTACTGAGTAATTCCAGAGTAATCCTGGTAATTCCTAATAATCCCAGTAATCCTGGTAATTCCATGATTCTTGTTTGTGAAAACATACTTCAGAAAATAATAAAAAAATAAAGAATAACTGTTAAAAAGATAATTACGATAAACCTTTTATGATTCTATTTATTTCCTATTAATTTTCATGTATGAAACCAAAGTTACAGCTAGTACGGGATCATTCGGATTTTGAGTAAGTAATTCAGTAATTCCAGAATTATTCCGCAATTCTGCAGTAATTCCTTGCTTTTCCTTGATGCTTTTTATGGTTGTAAGAAGTACAGAGCGGATTCGAAATGTCCGCCAATTTGGATACTCTCTAATTCAAATGTATCCGGATGAAAAACACTCAAACGTCAAAATCAGTCATCAAACTGACGTTGATGTTTACCACATTATTCGATGATTTCCAAGTAGGGCGTCCAATTTTCTCGGGTTTTGAGTTTACCAGAAAACGGAAAAAATATATTTTTTATCCCGGGATATTTTTGAAAACGTCATAAAATCTATGTTTTCTTTATATTCGTTATGTTTTTAAAATCAAACTCATAGCTCAATACTATTAAAATCAATCTAAACAGGGATAGCAGTTTTAGATAGTTTTGAAGATTTTTTTGTTCTTTGTTGTGCTTTGAATTTTAAATGCACTCAAAAGCCAAAATCAGTTTACAAAATGATGTTGATATTTACCCAATTGTTCGATGATTTCCAAGCAGGACGTCTAATTTTCCCAGGTTTTGAGTTTCCCGGAAAACGGGAAAAATATTTATTTATTCCCGGGAAGTTTTTAGTTTTTGAAAAAGTCATAACATCTATGTTTTCTTTATATTTGTTATGTTTTTCAAGCTTTAAATTTATAGAATTAGCTCAATACTATTAATATCAATCTAAACAAGGATAGCCAACGCCCAAGGCTCCTAAAAAGTTGGAACGGTAACTTCAACTCGCTGGTTCTCGGGCATAACTCAACCAATCAAGATGATTCTTCTTTCCAGTGATTTGTTAGATGTCTAGATGATTATAGAACTTTGCAGAACTTAATTCGAAAATCTGTAATTTTTGCGATCAAAAACATCGTTCCAACTTTTTTTTTCGCGTGTAAAAAAAATCGTCAAAAATTCCGCGGCGGCAGTCGTTTTAAAAAAGGTGGAACGATGTTTTTGATCGCAAAAATTACAGATTTGATCGAATTAAGTTCTGCACAATTTAAGGATCATCTAGACATTCTTACAAATCACTGGAAACAAGAATTGTCCCAATTGATTGAGTAATGCAAGTTGGACATGCGTTGGGCGTTCCAGTGTTAAACAATTTTTTGCTGTTCTCTGTTGTGCTTTGAATTTTATATGCACCACATTTCTAATTCAAATTAAATAAGTATCTTAAAAATATTTATTTTTTATTTATTTCTATATGACATGAATAAAACAGCTTAAAATTCCCCCTACAACATATAAAAATCCCGGGAATTTTGTGCCGGGAATTCCCGGGATGGACGTACTATTGCCAAGCACGTGGTTTTGTGCATTTGACAGCTGTCATTCGATCCAATTCTCAATATGCTGGAAGCTAGGCAGTAATTTCAAGTTATTTTTATAAATTTGAGCAATTCTGCGTGGTTTCTGAAAATCCCAAGTAATTCTGGGAAATCAAAGTAATTCATGAAATATTGCCAGTAATCCTGGTAATTCCATTTAGACTGGTCAGTAATCCTTGATGCTGGAAACCCCTTGGATATACCCACTAAGATTTTTTTTTTAAACGTTGAAATTTCTCCAAGTTGGGATAACCAAATACTTTGAAAAACGAGTTAATCAACAGATTATTGAATTTTGGTGAATTTCAATCCTTATTTTTCAATCTTGTTATTTTTCAGAATCTTCAAGAACTTCAAGCACATGCCGTTCATCAATGACAAATGAATTCGATGTGGTGAAGAATATCACTAAGAACAACATGGAATCATCAGGTGAGTAGATTTGGCTGTTGCATATGGATCATTACCGTTTTTTTACTAACTGCAACTGCTGCACTAAAAATGGTTTGAAAATACCAAATTTTGGTATTACTTATGCAAATACCAGCGACCAAAATGTGTTCTTGGTTGCCCAGTAATAGATGGTAAAATCATGTATGTGGAAGACCACAGGAATACCAAAATATGATTTTCCAAGGGCGCAGGAATACCTAAAAAAAAAAAACCATGGTAATACCAAGTTTTGGTATTCAAGCAATGTTCAAAAATCCAGAAGACCTCAACTTGGTATTGAAATGGTTTTATTTTGAGGTGTTATTTTACCCTTGGAATAACATGGTTTGGTATTGTTGTGCTCTTTCACATACAAGACTTTGGTATGATTTCATTATCATGTGTAACTGGCTCCATATACACAAAAATGGCTTATATAAGCGTAGGATAACATGTCTACAAAGTTTCATTGAAATCGGAGATGGTCAAGAAAAAAGAACCTAAAAAAATCCTGTTTTGGGCTGGAATTGCTCCATAGATAAAAAACGATTATTCAATTTTTTTCATGATAACATCCCAATATAATAGTTTTTTGCATTTCTTACCAAAGAAATGTTTAAGATTTGCTTTTAGATTTGACATCAATCTTCGTAATCCAAATATTTTTTTTAAACTCATTGGAAAAATCTCAACAATTGCTTGATTGAAGATGACAGAACTGTTTTTATTATAAATAGGATTGTTAATAAAATAAATTGTTGACAATATAGAAAATTTCGACAACTAAGCACAATCCGGACTCCATGTTGACAGCGAAGTCTGCCACCGAGCTGTTGATGAACACATCATCGCTGCAGCCTGGGTACAAGTTGCCGACAGGGTCTGTCAATTGCCGCCACGAGGGTGCCAGATGATGAACTTGAACCGCTCCATTCACGTCAACGTTCGGGTTGTTATGAGGCGCTTCAACGTGGGTGGCAAATGTCTCACTGTCTCGCGATATGATACATCAGTGTCAGTGGGATGTTGCTGACAGGGCAACTGCAACGACACAGCGATGAGAAATGCAATTTCTCTGAAGAGGGCAGTTGAGTGGAGCGGGTAGGCTTATGGCAATTTATGCAAAAAATAGTTTTCCAGCATTTGAGAGTAAACAACTCAACGGAAAAAAGCTTGCGCAAGGCTTAATAATGCTAGTGTTTACCCACTCTTCATCAATTATGTTCAAGTGATTCATCCATGAGCTTAGTGAATAATCAGTTGCACTCAGTGCATCTGGAATATCCGATCGTAAACTTTATTGGAACGATTATAACTTCTAACGAACAAATATAACTAGGTGGATTTTTCTTTACATTGAAAACATACCATACAAGAGCAAGACCAAAAGTTTAAAAATCTAAGACAAGATAAGTGCACAGTAAAAATTGAGTACCGAAATGAATAAAAACAAAAGGACATCTTTTTCAAGCAACTGACTGTTTTCCGAAACCAACTCCACAGCATCCTTACTCCATGAAGAGCATCTTCCGCTCGAGCGAATCAAGAAGGATGTGCATTTTCAGCGCTGCGGGTGGTGGCTTCTCTCCGGAGTCGTTCCCCTGGAGTTGGTTGTTCGCTGCCTCAAGCGTTGATAACCTAACCTCCAAAGTGGCGCGAACGTCAGGTCTTTGAGAGGTAACGACGGCCGCTTCAGCTACTAACACACTTGAAGGCACGTAGAATGTAATCAAGCCGGCTCAATCTATTATTCAATATTTTATTAGCTCTCTACAAGATCCTGCTTGAGCTGTGCAGCAAGTCGTACAAGAGAGTGCTTCTGAGCTACGATCCTGGGACCTACCGCTGCGATGAAGCGGGGTGCCAGTTACCCATTTTTATGGGGTTTAAGAGTCCTTGTCTAGGCGAGTGAAAACGAAAGTTTACGGGGAGTCTGCCATTTGGTGGATTTCCCTGGTTGCAGCTAAGCTAATGATGATGAGATGTTTTCAGCAGGCTAGTAATTTTTGAAATAAATCTAAGTTGAGACAACTAACAAAAATCATACTTTTTTAAGCTGCCTAGCTACAGCTTCACGTTAGCATTGGGGTTCATTGCATGATAAAAAGTAATACAAAAATAATCTTATCAGCAACACATTTTTGAAGTCCTATTTGGACTGTATAATGTTATGAGAATACTGTAAAGGCAAAAATAAAGATGAAAAAGATTTGTATTAACATTTTTTTTTATTTTTGAATCCAAATCCTTAAAATAAATGTTACAAAGAACACCAAATAATAAGTTTTATTTGTGAAAAAGAAAACGGATAAAATCTTCAATCTATGATAATCCACCTTTTTTTTAAATTGTGAGTCGTAAAACAAATGTTATAAATGATATAAAATTGTCATTTAATTTTCAAACATTTCTTCAAGCTAAACAAGCTCCTTCATTGCAAAAATTCAAAAAAGTTGCCGATTTCACATAAGGCCGTTACAAATAGTTTTTGAAGTTTAAAGTTGAGAAAGGGGCAAAACATTATAAAAAAAAACAAGCCATTGTTTCAGCAATTCAATAAAAAATACTTATAAAATGCATTTTACATGAGTCCAGTTTATTTGGAAACACAAGTTCAATCAAAGTTTTGATAAAAAAAAATCTATAACAAATCATTTTGCTGTACTGTATTTTACAAGAGTTCAAAATATTTTCAAACGAGCACAACATACTACAAACGGTTATCAACGCAAGAGTGAGACATTCCAAATTGTAGCTGATGCACGTCTACTTCCATTGAAATTTTGATGATCTTTGAAAAAATATTGTTTTTGTCCCCAGATTCTTCGGACCGTAAAAATTTTCAAATTTAAAATATACGGCCTTAATACTTGTTCATAAAAAATCAATTTCCCAAAACCTATATTTTCTTACATTTTGTTTTCTAAATATGCTTTAAGGGACAAAAACCCGCAACATTTAAGATTTCGGTCATTCGTTTTTTTTTGTATTTTTTAATCCGACTGAAACTTTTTTGGTGCCTTCGGTATTCCCAAAGAAGCCATTTTGCATCATCAGTTTGTCCATATAACTTTCCATACAAATTTGGCAGCTGTCCATACAAAAATGATATGTGAAAATTCAAAAATCTGTATCTTTTGAAGGAATTCTTTCATCGATTTGGTGTCTTCGGCAAAGTTGTAGGTATGGGTACGGACTACACTGGAAAAAAATGATACACGGTAAAAAAAAATTGTAGTTATATTTTATTTAACTTTTTGTCACTAAAACTTGATTTGCAAAAAACACTATTTTTATTATTTTTTATTTGTTGATTTGTTTTTGAGGACATCAAATGCCAACTTTTCAGAACTTTCCTGGTTGTGCAAAAAATCTTTGACCGAGTTATGAATTTTTGAATCAATACTGATTTTTTCAAAAAATCGAAAAATTGGTCGCAAAAATTTTTCAACTTCATTTTTCGATGTAAAATCAAATTTGAACTTTAGTGAAATTTTGATAAAGTGCACCGTTTTGAAGTTAAATCCAGTTTTTGGTAATTTTTTGGGTAATTCTCTACCAACTCACACGAAATCGGGAAAAGTTGCCCCGACCCCTCTTCGATTTGCGTGAAACTTTGTCCTAAGGGGTAACTTTTGTCCCTGATCACGAATCCGAGGTCCGTTTTTTGATATCTCGTGACGGAGGGGCGGTACGACCCCTTCCATTTTTGAACATGCGAAAAAAGAGGTGTTTTTCAATAATTTGCAGCCTGAAACGGTGATGAGATAGAAATTTGGTGTCAAAGGGGCTTTTATGTAAAATTAGACGCCCGATTTGATGGCGTACTCAGAATTCCGAAAAAACGTATTTTTCATCGAAAAAAACACTAAAAAAGTTTTAAAAATTCTCCCATTTTCCGTTACTTAGGGCGTCCAATTTTCCCGGGTATTGAATTTCCCGGGAAACGGGAAAAATATTTTTCGAATCCCGGGAATTCCCGGGATCCCGGGATATTTTTGAAGCAGTCATAAAATCTATGTTTTCATTATTTTTATTACGTTTTATTAGAATTAGTTCAAAACTGTTAATTGGTGATAAGCTACACTTCAATCTGAACAAGGACAAGACTTCTGTTTAAAACACATTTAAAAACATTGTTCTTTGTTCCACAATTTTTTATATATTTCTTTTATTTATTTATTTATATAACATGACTACAAAAGCTTAAACAATTTCATTGAAACTGTCTAAAACAACAAGAAATAAAATTATACCAGACAATGTAACACTTTGGATAAGTTTAGAATTTTATGTTTTATATTTAAAACATATTTTAAAAATTATCTTTAAGTCACTACCGCCAACTGGGGATAATCGGGACTGCAGTCTGAATAGGTACAGGAGACTTAAAGAGCAATAAATTTGGAAATCGGTGTACTAATTGTTTTGTTCTGTTCCTGTTGTACGTGAATATAATACTTAGTCTTTTTTTGGATACATAAAATTTAATAGAAAATATTTATGGCAGAAAGCATTTTGCGGATCTATAAACTAAAATTGCAACAATTTTCCTTAATAATCCAAATTGATGCTGATATATGCCGAATACAAATTTTAATGCTTTAAAATTCTTATCGATTACTAAGTATTCAACTGTTGATCTATTTCCACAACCAAATCTGAATTTCTAGACCAAAATTTGATTTGTTTTCAATTTCGGGAATTCCCGGGACAAAATATAAAAAATCCCGGGATTCGGGAATTCCCGGTTTTGGAAAAATCCCGGGATTTTTGTCCCGGGAATTCCCGGAATGGACGCACTACCATTACTCGACTGTAAAAAAATTTGGAACATGTCATTTTATGGGAAATTTAATGTTCTTTTCGAATCTACATTGACCCAGAAGGGTCATTTTTTCATTTAGAACAAAATTTTTCATTTTAAAATTTCGTGTTTTTTCTAACTTTGCAGGGTTATTTTTTAGAGTGTAACAATGTTCTACAAAGTTGTAGAGCAGACAATTACAAAAATTTTGATATATAAACATAAAGGGTTTGCTTATAAACATCACAAGTTATCGCGATTTTACGAAAAAAAGTTTTGAAAAAGTTGGTCGTCATCGATCATGGCCGTTCATGTCACCCGCGACAGACACGGACGACGAAACAAAGAGAAACACAAAAAGTTACTTTTTTGAAACTTTTTTTCGTAAAATCGCAATAACTCGTGATGTTTATAAGCAAACCCCTTATGTCTATATAACAAAATTTTTGTAATTGTCTGCTCTACAACTTTGTAGAACATTGTTACACTCTAAAAAATAACCCTGCAAAGTTAGAAAAAACACGAAATTTTAAAATGAAAAATTTTGTTCTAAATGAAAAAATGACCCTTCTGGGTCAATGTAGATTCGAAAAGTACATTTAATTTCCCATAAAATGACATGTTCCAAAATTTTTTACAGTTGAGTAACGGAAAATGGGAGAATTTTTAAAACTTTTTTAGTGTTTTTTTCGATGAAAAATACGTTTTTACGGAATTCTGAGTACGCCATCAAATCGGGCGTCTAATTTTACATAAAAGCCCCTTTGACACCAAATTTCTATCTCATAACCGTTTCAGGCTGCAAATTATTGAAAAACACCTCTTTTTTCGCATGTTCAAAAATGGAAGGGGTCATACCGCCCCTCCGTCACGAGATATCAAAAAACGGACCTCGGATTCGTGATCAGGGACAAAAGTTACCCCTTAGGACAAAGTTTCACGCAAATCAAAGAGGGGTCGGAGCAACTCGCTGTTTTTCATTTTTTTTAATTAGTGCACATTTTTGCCCACTTTTGAAAAAAAAATTGTAGAGCTGAGAAAATTCTCTATATTTTGCATTTTTGAACTTTGTTGATACGACCCTTAGTTGCTGAGATATTGCCATGCAAAGGTTCAAAAACAGGAAAATTGATGTTTTCTAAGTTTCACCTAAACAACCCACCGTTTTAAAATATGAAACATTCGTGAAATTTCCCGATCTTTTCGAAAAAAAAATTTCAAAATTTTTAAACCAAGACTAACATTTTAAAAGAGCGTAATAATGAATGTTTGGCCCTTTTGAAATGTTAGTCTTGGTTTAAAAATTTTGAAAATATTTTTTTCGAAGAGATCGGAACATTTCACGAATGTTTCATTTTTTAACATTGAAAATCGGACCATTAGTTGCTCAGATATCGACATTAGAAAATGGTGGGTTGTTTTGGTGAAACTTAGAAAACATCAATAATTGAATAATAATTAATAATTATTATCCTGTTTTTGACCATTGCATGGCAATATCTCAGCAACTAAGGATCGTATCAACTAAGTTCAAAAATGCAAAGTATGCAGAATTTTCGCAGCTCTTCAAAAATATTTTTTTTAAAAGTGGGCAAACATGTGCACTAGGGTGCCCAGAATATGGGACTTTTTCTCAAAACCTCGCTCCACAAGCTGAATATTGTTCCCTGAGCTATTTTAGGACTCTGGGCCAAATATGAGCAAAATCGGTCAACATTTATCCATTGATACTCGAAGGTGAAGTTTGTATGGGAAAAATTTAAAAAATGTATGGAAAATCCAACTTTCTTACGGTTTGGTCTCTACGGCGCGCTACTTCTATCCAAATATTCCCAAAAGTGAGATTCTTATTGAAAATTTAATGTTCTACAACTTTGTAGAACATGCCAAAGCTGTAAAACTTGATCCTGAAAAGTTATAAGTCATTTCTGTATGAAAAACATTTTTTTCACCAACTTTAGGCTCGGGTATCAATGGGTTAATCTCAACCAATTTCGCTCAAAATTTGCACAGATGCTTAAAATAACCCAAAAAACGTTTTCCGCTTGTGGAGCAGGGGGTCATTTTTTCTGGGCACCCTAATGTGCACTCATTTAAAAAAATGAAAAACTGCGACTATTTTCAAAAAAGTCACCAAAATATGGATTTAACTTGAAAACGGTGCACTTCATCAAAATTTTCCTAATGTACTTTTTGATTGCAAATTTGATTTTACATCAAAAAATGAAGATGAAAAATTTTTGCGACGAATATTTCGATTTTTTGAAAAAAAAATTGTATTGATTCAAAAATTCATAACTCGGTAAAAGATTTTTTGCACAACCTGGAAATTTCTGAATAGTTGACATTTGATGTCCTCTAAAACATATCAAAAAATGAAAAAAAATAAAAATAGTATTTTTTTGCAAATCAAGTTTTAGTGACATAAAGTTAAAAAAACACCATATTTCTTTTTACCGTGTATCATTTTTTTCCAGTGTAGTCCGTACTCATACCTACAACTTTGCCGAAGACACCAAATCGATGAAAAATCTCCTTCAAAGGATACAGATTTTTGAATTTTCACATATCATTTTTGTATGGACAGCTGCCAAATATGTATGGACAAACTAATGATGCAAAATGGCTTCTTTGGGCACACCGACGGCACCAAAAAAGTTTCAGTCGGATTAATAAATACAAAAAAAATTGAAGAAAAAAGACCGATTTTGTGGAGAATTGCTCAGCAGTGAAAATTGCCATCGAAACCCATTTTTAAATAGATTTTTTTTAAAATAGAAATCTTACACCAATTTTTTGTTAGACATTTTGAATGTAAAATCAAATGTGTAATTAAAAAGTACTTTAGTGAAATTTTGATTTGGTGCACCGATTAACACAGGCAATATTTTATTAAATTGAAAAATGCGACTTTTTCAAAAAAATATACCTAAAAATAGCTCACTTTATCAAAATTTCACTATAGTACTTATTGATTGCAAATTTGGTTTTGCATCAAAATATTATGTTATTTTTTACCTTGTTTATAACAATTTTTAAATCCCATTTTTTCATAAAATATTAATTTGGTCATAGATTTTTCACCGCTACAGGAATTTTCTGGAAAGATGGCATTTATAAAAATAGTTTTTTTATGGAAATTAATTTTTAATGACAAAAACTGATTTTAATATAATTTGTACTAAGCTCACGAAGATATAACAAGTTTTTAAAACACCATGTTAGAAATGATAAATCCATGATTCGCGAATATGACTTAATCAAAAACGTTAAGGAAAAAGTAGCAATAAGAAAAATTTAAATCTAAATCAAAAGTCTAAGATTTTTGCATTAAAGTTCCCAGCTATCGACACCTTGCTGTAATTTAATCCTCGCCCGGTACACATTTCATCATTTTAAGCCCAACCTTGGCCCAACCAAGACCTTCCGTCCATCCTGGACCGGCACACCGGTCGACCCCATTCCGCCGGGCTTACACCAAAATGCACTAATTCCCGGAGATCCGCGGGGGAATTTTGGGCGGTGGCGGCCAAACTTTACCTCTTCACCGGTGAAATGTAGGCCCAGCTGCTAACGAGCATTTTCCTTTCGCTGGCACCTCGGCGGCGTCGTATTTTCGTGCGCAAAGTTTAAACAAAGCAGAAATTTTCACGGAAAACTTGCCGGGCGAATAATTGTTTGAAGGGTGGGGTGCGGAGGAAGGTGGAAAACTTTACCCTCTCTATCTTACCCTTTGTAATGGCTGGTCTTCTCGCGTTGAAGCTTTTATTCAAATTTCGTGGATGCTGCTGCTGCAACACGAAGTAGTTCAAGGGATTTGCAACTTTGCTGGGGCGGCTACATCTTAAGCCGAGGAGTTGAGAAATTGTAGGTAACTGGAGATTCTTAAGCATGGTATTCCAAAGTTGGTGAATGATTTATCACGATGCAGTAATCACCTGGTCCCAACAACAGAACTTTCGCGAGTTTCCCAGACTTGTAACAAGTAAATTTACAGAGGTTCACCGTTCCAACCCTGAACTTGACGACTACCAACACTGCACCTTGGAATGCACCCCGAACCCGTTGCCCAATTATTTGGCACCAATCCGCAGTCACGCGGGCTCAACGCGGTCGCTGGGAATTGCTTTTACAAAATAAATAAATTAGAAAACTTTTCCACTTGGATTTTCGTGGCACGGATGGCCTCCAGGCTCGAGGATCTTTCGTCACCGGTCGGAACGCATTCCAGCACCCGGGGTTATAACTCGTAACTCGTAAGAAATTCAAATTTTCACCCGTGTCGTCGACTTTTTCACCCGAGACGGTAAAGGTGAAAATGTATGTAAAATGGGTGTTGCAAACTTTTTCGAACAAGGTCGCTAAGATTTAGTACACCAAAGAGCTAAAGTCTGGAAGCACTGTTGAGCTGCTACTTTTGCGCAGACTTAATTGCCAAAGTTGGTCGTGCGTTATCCATCAGCGGAGGAGTACGGTGTAAAATTGCTTTCAGCGGAAGTAAACCAAAATTTAATTTATTTTTCCTTGTGACAAAATACTAATTCAATCGGGTGTAATTTTGTTCTGTATATGAATGCATTCCAATTGCATTTAGAAAAAAAAAACTTGATTTATTTTTTAAAATTTTAGAAATCCAAAAAATAAAACCAAAACTGGCCTTGACTAATGGAACTATAACCAATGAGGAATCCTCGCGCGTTAAATAGAATTGGACAAGAACAAAAGGTCAAATATGAAAAAATAGACTAATATTAATAATTATAAACTTATAAAACATTCTTGAAAAACATATTCAGCAATTCCCCACGAAAACAGCATGATTCAAAAAAAAAGTTCTCCGAGCGGGCTCAAAATTTTTCTAAGGGTTCCTTGGCCAAAATAATTAGACCCGTATTTTTTTGTTTGGCCATTAGGGTGACCTACGCCGTGTTAGGGTGGTCCGAAAAATGGCCATTTTCGTAATTTTTCGCAAAAACCACCAAAAACCAAGTTTTTATTTTCAAAAAATCGTATCTCAGAGTATTGAAAACATAACTTCACCATTTTTTGATATGTCATGTAAAATTTTCCGAGGAATCAGGTAAAAATATTTTCAGACATAGGCTCTTTGGTCCCGAGACCTTCAAAACAGCATTTTAAGTTTTCATACGACCTTTTCAAATGTTAAACTAGATTTTTGAAACTTCCTACTATTTTTCCCAAATAGCCAAACTAATCACCTTTCTTTTGCGTCTAAGACAGCTAAAATTGGATTAAATGGCGCGGAGATATGATTTTTTGAAAAAAGTGGTTTATGCGAAAAATTACGAAAATGGCCTTTTTTCGGACCACCCTAACACGGCGTAGGTCACCCTAATGGCCAAACAAAAAAATACGGGTCTAATTATTTCGGCCAGGGAACCCCCAGAAAAATTTTGAGCTCGATTCGAGCACTTTTGTTTTTCTCCTTGCTGTTTTCGTGGGGAATTGCTGTATTTTCTTACAAACATATTCGATTTTTTTCTGAGAGTTTATCCATCCTTTTAGTATTGATCTTTTTTTTAAATAAACAGAATAAATTCCAAACCATTTTTGAGAAGTTTGCCATTCCCTAAAAATATATTAGTTCTTGTAATAATATTGTGAGTTATCCTATTCCTTCAAACATGAGCAGTTCTTTAAAAAAAAATGCGACTGCTAAAAAAATATTCCAAAAACAACCTTTTCTTGATCGTCGTAATATTTTTGTGATTTTTTCCATTCTTTCAAACATGAGCAGTTGTTTGAAAAAAAGCTTGACTTCTAAAATAGTTTTAAGTATATTTTTACTAAGCAACATTTTCATGACATTATATTATTGTGAGTTTTTTCATTCTTCCAAACATGAGCAGCAACATTTTATGACATAATATTTTTGTGTGTTTTTACATTCTTTCAAACATGAGCAGTTCTTTTTAAAAAAGGTCGACCTCAATAATATTTTTAAGTTCATTTTTACTAAGCAACCTTTTCATGACTGTCGTAATATTTTTGTGAATTTGTCCATTCTTTCAGATATGAACAGTTCTTCAAAAAGAAGTTCAACTTCTTAAATATTTTTTAAGTTTTTACTTTATTTTATTATTTTTTTTTTCTTTAGTTTATTGACTACCAGTAGTTTTGTAAGTGCAGTACAGAGTTTTGGGAGATCCTTTCAGCTGTGTATAAGGCATTTATCACAATGGATGCAAATAATGTTGGTTGTAAAGGAAACAGAAAAATAAGAAAACAACTCGCAAAAAACCTGTCACTATTGCTTATTTTATGTTTAAAAACAGCTTATTCTTGTTAGCGGTTTTTGGAATACTTCTTCTAAAATATTTTATAACCTTTTATCTCATTCATTAAAAAAAAGTTGGAATATTTTAGTGATTTTTTAATTCTTTCAAGTGTAAACAGTTCCGAAACATGAAAAAGTCTTGCTTCTTAGATAATGTTGCAGGTCTTCTATACTTTTTCAATCTACCCCTAATGGTCAAATCAGATCCTAAGAAAAATCTGACTTCAAAAATAAAGCTGTATAGTGTATATAAAAAAAATCGTATTTATTTATATTTTTAAAGATAACCCTCCCTCCCCCACCATTTTCAAAAAGTCTCCAACAATCCGGGGGCAAGTTTTTATTCAGAAGACCTCTAAATTTTCAAGAATATAGGAGTGAAATTAATGAAAACCGTTCAAAACACCTTTCCATAGCTGCTTTTCAATATTTATGCATTTAGGCTCACATCAAAAGTTTTTTTTTAATTCGACCTTTTGTCCATTCGACCATTTTTCTATTCGACCTCTTTGCATACGACCTTTTGTCCATTCGACCTTATGTCTTTCGACCTTTTGTCATACATTCATCTAATGTCGACCTTAAAATTTTAAAGGTTGCCATCTCTAAAGTGTCCAGATAAGATCCAAAATGTGAAAATACATGACCCTACACAGTAAAAAAATATGGTAATGTTTCATCTGAGACCCCTTCAAAATTGGTCCGAAAAATCAGGGGGCAACATTTTTTTCTAAAAGCTTGTATATTTTGATTTTGTATATTAAAGTCTAATCAACTGAAAACAATATGAAATGCATTTTCCTGCGTTAAAAAACATTCATTTAAAAAATATTTAGATTTTTTGTGAAATTCCGTCGAACAGTACTGCGAAAAGTTTTTTTTTTGCAAACTAACGATTGCAAAACAACCAGGCAGGTTTAAAAAATTACCAGAGTATTACATCGGCCTTATGTGTAAAAAAATGTTTCTCTGAAAATGTACCTATAAATTTAAATCTTTTCATGTGTAATTTCACTAATCTCCCATAAATAATGTTTAAATTTCATCGAAACCAGGAAATTTTTGCAACTGGATTAATTAAATTCGAAGGTCTCGTTTTAAATAAAGCCTATATCCAGCCATTATTCCACATTTGTATTGATTTTTGTTCATAATATATGAAAAACATTATTGCATAAAGTCTTTCGTGTTCCTACAAGACACATGAACAAAAAACCATTCTCTGTATTGTCTACATGGGGTCTTGGCTCCTTTTAATTAATAGCCTTCTCTTGTTGCCTGCATATTATTGCCGGCCTGGTGAGCATTAATAGCAATGTTTGGTGCTGATCTTCCGGGCCCAGTCTGATCATTATTTCCGCTCTCCCCGAGCCGGGTCCTTAATTGGGTTCGTCGGTAACAACAACCATTTCCAATTTGTGAAAGCCAGAGTGCTGCTCGAACGAACCTCCCAAATGAGTCCCCTCCCGTTTGATCCGAGTCAGACAAGACAAACAAAACACCAGGAGTTCTTTTTTGGAACGCCAAAATTAGCCCAAATTGGCACCTTTGGTTCGTAGAATTCGTAACAGGGCTTCGTAGACAACGTCATGAGCTACATGACGCTGATCAATGTATATTCAGATAAAAGCTGTAAAATATTTTCTTTAATTAAAAATTGACTAAACTTGCCGAACAACTTACACAACTTTGCTGAAAAGTTAGTTTAACAAATGAAGCACCTAACGTCTACAGCACTTCAAAGACTTTGATTGATGAGCCAACAATTGAAAACTTTCAGAGAAAACTAAACGAAACCCTCGTTCATCGGTCAAAGCCAAAGAAAAACTCTTGCCCAGCCCACACTCGAACACACACACAGTGATCACGATAACAAAAACCTGTTAAACTTTTCCTCTTCACTTAGTGAATATCTTCCTCCTGCAAAACTTCCTCCCGTCCTCGGACCCAACCCTTTCGATCTGCTCGAAGCGATAAAAATCGAGCAAATGTTTTACTTTCTTCCTTTTCCCCCACATAAGCCGGTGGTGGGAAGGGGGGAGCAGGAAAACTCTCGTGAACATTCTGCTTTGGATTTTGCTGATTTTTCTCCGATCCGCCCCCGAGGCCAGTCTGTTACTGAACGATATTGCATAGAGAATCGCATGGGTGTGGGTGTGGAAGTAGATTATGTACACATCATATAGTAAATCTAGTGTGAATGGCTTTTTGAGGGTTGGGGGAGGGTGTTTCCCCTTTAACCATTCTTCAACCGGGTGGAAACGGGAAACATTAGAGAATTCTCGCTTTCTCGACTGAAAGTTTTCCCCTTAACGAGGAAACAGCTCATATCCGGTTTTCGTTATCATTAGTTCTGATCCTAGCAAATACAAACATACCCACGCGCACACACGATCAAATACTTCCTCGCAGCACAAGAGATTGAATAAAAGTTCCAAGGGAAAGAAAAAAGGGGAAAACTGGAAGTGATTTTGCTGAACGCAGACCAATCGTCAGCTTTGCTAATGATTATTACTTGGAATCCTTTGGTCACTTCGATAAAAGCACGGAAAAAGCATCTTGACGAAAACTAACATTTCAATCTTATGAAATTATACTTTTATCTCTTCAACCATAAGAATTATCACAAAAAAACATTTGTTTGCTATCCTCGCTTAGGAAAGTTTATGAAATCACATACAAAATTAATATTCTGAACAAACCTTCACGTTTACATTCCTAAACTTTGACGATCGAGTAAAAAATATCGTATATTTTAGTGCTGGAGGTGAAAACTTCCTTCGAAACGTCCTTCATATGAATTTTGGAATAGACATTTGAGAGACCAAGGTCCATGGCATGTAATTCCATGAAGTTTGATATGTCGCACGTTAGGCTTTTACCAAAATAGCCATTTGGCCACTTCCAGGGTATCCGGAATCGGTTCCGGAGTGGCCAGATATGGTCCAATTGGCTTTTTGCTGGTTCCAGTGTGCATGGCTTGTAATTCCATGAAGTTTGATATGTCGCACGTTAGGCTTTTACCAAAATAGCCATTTGGCCACTTTCAAGGTATCCGGAACCGGTTCCGGAGTGGCCAGATATGGTCCAATTGGCTTTTTGCTGGTTCCAGTGTCCATGGCATGTAATTTCATGATGTTTGATATGTCGCACGATAGGCTTTTACCAAAATAGCAATCTGGCCACTTCCAGGGTATCCGGAATCGGTTCCGGAGTGGCCAGATATGGTCCAATTGGCTTTTTGCTGGTTCCAGTGTGCATGGCTTGTAATTCCATGAAGTTTGATATGTCGCACGATAAGATTTCACCAAAATAGCACTTCCAGGGTATCCGGAACCGGTTCCATAGTGGCTAGATATGATCCAAATGGCATGCAACCTGTTCCGGAGCGTATGACTCGTATTTTTAGAGATTATATATAGTTTATTATGCATTAATCCATAGCTAAATCTAATAAAACTTATAAGAGTCGGTTTGCCGGAAAATTTGTTCCTTTGGAATCGATTCCCAGGAACCAAAGTGGCCAAATCGGGTCCGCATAGCACAGGTGCCTTTCTAGACATCCATACCTTTCATTTGCGTCCAAAAGAATGAAAATCGGTTGCAAAATGGATTTTTGCCAGCATTTTCAATTCCGGGGTCATATAGACCCCTTAACACCTTTAACGTAAGTTTTTCTTAACATCCCAGGAAGGATAAATTTTACGAAAATGTCAAGTAAATTACATAGAGTACTTTTGATGCTTTATTTCAATCAACTGTAAGTTTTCTACACAAAATAAAAAATAAAGTAAAAGAAAAACTTATCTTTTTTTATTAACGTAAGATTGTTCAACATGACATTATTTAAGAAACAGAAGCTAAAGTATAAATTTAGAGCGAAATTTGTAAAACCGATTTATCGTTGCAAAAATAGTTTAATCTTGGCTAATGATTTTAAAAATATATCATTAATGAACATATATTTGTAAATAAACTTGTTGTATGTTGAAGATAACATATTTTTAAAGATCAATGAATTTATCTTATTAAGAATTTATTGAATTCAAAATCTAATCCTGCCCAAATTAATAATATAACTTGAACATCCTTTGAAAATATTTTTAAATGTCTTGCCTTCCAAAAATCAAACAACAAAAAAAACTTTGTAACCAAATCTTCAAAATGTTAATCATAAAGCCACAAATCAGAAATAAAAAATACATTTTAAACAAACAAATATTTTTGAAAATTCATATTTTGTTTAATATTTTGCTGACTTTTGAAAAAAAAAACATAACGAAAATTACAAGTCCTAAAATTGTTTCAACATGGAATAGAAACATGTTATCCTTTGAATGCTTCTTATGAATATCTTCGAGTGTTAATATAGTTTGTATCAATCTATTTTAATAAACACTAATTTAGTTAACATAAAACTGCCTTGTGGTTGAAACATTTTTATATAATTGAACAAATTGGCAAATTTCACGGAATTTCACGAAAATTTACAAATTTTTCGATGTTCGCGAAGCATTTTGTGATAAAAGTTCCACAGTATTAAGCAAAAAGTAGCAAACATTATAAAAAAATGGCTTGAAATTTGAAATTAAGTATATTTTTAATTTACAATTATTTACATTTTTTACACACAAAACAATATAATGATCAATTAAAACTTTTGATAAAAAAGGTAATTTTCTAAATTTCCTGGGTTTTCCGCTTGTGGAGCAGGGGGGCATTTTTTCTGGGCACCCGATATCGGCTATTTTTTAACAACTTTGTATAGTTGTGCAATTTACAAATTTTTCGATGTTCGCGAAGCATTTTGTGATAAAAGTTTCACAGTATTAAGCAAAAAGTAGCAAACATTATAAAAAATAGGCTTGAAATTTGAAATTAAGTTTATTTTTTATTTACAACTATTTACCTATTTTTCACACAAAACAATATAATGATCAATTAAAACTTTTGATAAAAAAGGTAATTTTCTAAATTTCCTGGGTTTTCCGCTCGTGAAGCAGGGGGGCATTTTTTCTGGGCACCCGATATCGGCTATTTTTTAACAACTTTGTATAGTTGTGCAATTTACAAATTTTTCGATGTTCGCGAAGCATTTTGTGATAAAAGTTTCACAGTATTAAGCAAAAAGTAGCAAACATTATAAAAAATAGGCTTGAAATTTGAAATTAAGTTTATTTTTTATTTACAACTATTTACCTATTTTTCACACAAAACAATATAATGATCAATTAAAACTTTTGATAAAAAAGGTAATTTTCTAAATTTCCTGGGTTTTCCGCTTGTGGAGCAGGGGGGCATTTTTTCTGGGCACCCGATATCGGCTATTTTTTAACAACTTTGTATAGTTGTGATACTGTTAAAAATATCTATAAAGAAATCCTTAAGGGTACGGTATATTTTAAATCTATGGTCAAATTTAAAATTTGTGAAAAGTCTAAAAATGCCATAATTTAAATACAAAAATTGTATGCAATATATTCAAATGAAAAAACAATAGATAATACAACCATTTTGAATGAAAATGTCATCAAAAAAAAAAATTCCCCGCCAACTTCAAAAGAAAGGTTGACTTAAACCTTCGCAATTCAATATCTTGTGAACTAAACAAAAAATTCCAAAATAAGAAACCCTTTTTGAAATTCAAGCGATTTGTGGTTCTAGAGAAATAGGAAAACAACATCTAATTCCAGCGTGTCTCTAATGTTGCCATATCAGCACTTTGATATTCAATTACAGCTCATTAAAAGCGTAGTTGACTGAAATCGAGTTATAAATAGCACAATAACAAGTGAGCAAGCAAGTTTCTATGAAAAGTTTTGCAAAATTATTTGTTTAAATAGTGAAAATCAGCAAATTGGATGGAGTTAGGAACGAGTGCTTAACCTGCCAAACATACGAGAATTTCCCCTACTAGTTTAAAAAAAATCACAATTTTCGAAAAATGCTAAACTTTGGAGTGGTATCAAAATAGAGGGGGTGAACCGATTTGGATGAAAATTGGAAATCTTGCTTGTTTTGATGATATCAACAGCTTCACTAAATTTAAACTTGATCAGATAATGTTATTTTGAGTGCTGTTCTATTTCAGGAGGAATGACCCAAACACAAAAATTTCGAAAATTTGCTTTCCGTGCCCTCATTAACAACCGGCTCACATCGCGACGAAACAACCACTTAAGAAATCCACTCTCTACACCAAACACACACACACTCACACTATCGGGCACCATTTGATCAAACAATGCCTCCGCCCGAACCCCGCAGAACAAGGATGGAAATTCAATTAAGACGTACGAGCCGAGCATACACAATTGTCCAGCAAAAGAATTCGGCCTGACCACGAACGATAAGTGTCCCGGCCGTGCCCCTGTCCTGCTTCGACATAATCATCAACGTCTATTTATCCGGAATCAGTGGATTTACTTAAGGGGTGGGAGGGGTATTAACTTACCAGGAAAACCTCCCCACGAAACAGCGGTCCACCCCAAAATTGGACCAAATCCGCACCGTTTTGTGGGGCGACTTGAGGGCAAAATGATGAGATAATCTTAATTTAATCTAACTTTCTCATTTCTTGGCTCACTTGAGATCCTGCGTCAGAGATTCGCGCCATGTTACGGATGGAGGGAGAGAGAAGGAACATTCAACGGAGTCTGCGATACACCTACGCGCCACTTCAAGGATAAGGGTTTCCTCTGTAGAGTTTCCCCCTGGATGAAGTTATTAAAAGTCGCACTAGCGTGTCATTTGAACAACGACATGCCTTCATGACGTGCTTCGAAGTTTCTTCAAAGCGGTCAATTGATTGAAATCGATTCTTCGAAAAGGTCCTTGGGAGTAAATTTGAAATGAAGTGAAGTATATCAAATAAAATCGATTAGTCAAATAACACAATGAACTCTATTTAAATTTTTACCAAACAATGAAACATGATTGAAAATATTCCCAATTATCCCACCAAAAGTCCACCCACATTAATTTTCAATTTGTCCCACCCTGCGTCCAGCTTAATCTCCGGGTTTTCGCTTAAACAAAAGAAAATTCTCGCCCACCAACCCACCCAAAAAACATACCACCAGGAAGTCAGTGGATGACGCCGACAAGAGGATTCGCGATAAATGGGAAAATTCTTCGTGCGATAATATTTGATTCCAATTTTCGGCTCAGCATTAATGCGCTCGATCATAATTCGATTATATCGGTGCGAGAGATGCCTGCGGGATGGAAAGAGCGCATCTATTGAACCGTTTTCATGGACTTTTACTGCAGCAGTGTTGGGAAAAAATGATTCGTGTAAATTTCTCCGGTCCTGGAATAAATATTTCTAAATTTAAAAATATATATTCAAAAAAAATTAAAATTCAGTTATTCTAATAATTCAAACTTTATTTTAATTTCGTATTTTTTTTAATTTTTTGATACAAAATTATAATGCTAAATTAGATCGGAAACCCCATTTGAAGATTTAAAAAAAAATTCTTAAATGCTTATTTTACAATTTAGCTCAGGTTTGTAAAAATATTAACACCAAAACTACCATGCTCGAGAAAAAGGGTGAATTTGTATGGAAATTCCCCCTTTTTCTCGAGCTTGGCGACTTGAGCTCAGCGACTACAATTATCACGCTGAGATCTCATGCACCAAAAATCACTGTTCTTCTCTCCGTCCTGGTAAACTCAGTGCTGGTTTCTGAGAGAACGAAAGAATCAGCGGTGAGAGCGTGTGACTGAGCAAAAGATACTTTGCTGAGAGTCACGAGACCAATAAATAAAGAACCAATAAAGAGATTTTTTGGTGCAGAAATGATCAAATTTTGCAATTATAGAAATCACTCGTTTGAAAACTGTTTTATTTTTTTGTAAATGAGGCCGGTACACATATTTTTAAAGTTAGTTAAATATTTTTAATGTTTAGTTGAAAGGATTTCCAAAACTTTATAAGGTTACAAGAAATACGAAATTGTGAATTAATTGTTTACTAATAAAATAGAATAAAATTGAAAAAAAAATTAGAAAAATGAGGCTTCAACATTTATTTTTTATGTTATGGGGTATTTGACAGTTCAATGTTAATTTTCCATAATATGAAAGTAAATGGAGATTTTTTAATGCAAAGATTTCTTTTTACAGATAACAATCACGCATTATTCGTTAGTTTGTGTACATAATTCTTTAGCGTATTTAAAAAAGTTGATTCTGCAAAGATTGAAATAGATCGTAAAATCACAAGTCTTAAAAAATAAATTCTGTACTTTTTTTATTAGAAACCTTCTTCTAAAGCTTCCTGTTTGAAAATTTGAATTGTTTACGCCTGAATGCATGCAAACGCCACATAAAAATCACAAAAAAAATATATTTTTTTGGTGTTTTTTTAATGGAGCATTTCCATTCGAGCAGTATTTGCTTTTTTTTACAATGTATTTCTTATGGAGCGAACTGTCAAAAACTGCTCGACTTCGAGTGCTTCATTGGATCAAACTTTGTCCATCCATTCCTTAGACATAAGTTATTTTGTTTCTTTTTTCTCTCCATACAAATTTCCAAACTGTTCATAGAAAATTTGCTTTGCAATTATTTTCTAATTGATTTGGTATCTTCCGTAAAGTTGTAGGTTAAGATTAGGATTATTTGAAGAAAAAAAAATACAAGGAAAAATATACCCATTTATTCAATTAACTTATTCATCACAACTCGATATTATCGAACTTTAAAAGAATCAACTGTGGAACAAACGGAATGGCTGACGTTTAATTTTTCACTATTGGTATTGATTTTTTGAGAAAAAAAATGTAATTTTTGTAAAGTATCGAAAATTCCTCCCAAAAAGCTTCCAAAACTAATTTTTGGATGTAAAATTAAATTTTAATTCAGAATAAACTTTTGTGATTTTCTATAGATCGGATTACTTCACACAGTAATATAAATAGTTTAAATTTGAAAGGTTGAAACAATTGAAAATTGGGTTGAAAATTATGATGGTTTTCAATAACCCCATTTTAGAAGTAATTTTACGTAAATTTAGTGACCTATAATTACATATATTCAAAATAGTATCCACAAGTTTTTTTTCAATTAGATTTTATATCATTGAAATAATGTTCTTCCACCTAATTTTATGAAACGTGTAAAATTGAGGAAAGACCATGAAAAAAATTGCATTAAAAATAGCACATAATAAAAAAAAAACAAAAAAAAACAATTCTAAGTTCAGAAGAAAAACATGTTTCATTTGGGTGTAATAACAAAATCGTTTTAGTGAAAAAAAAGTATTTTTTTCGCGTCGAAAAACCCAGTTTTATTTTTTTTTAAATCATGGAACGTACGGGCCGACACCTTAAAAATATGCGGTTAAAATATTTTATGATATGGACATGGTCAAAATTCAATTTAAAGTTTTCATACGACTTTTTGAAATATTTTGCTCGATTTTTGGGTTCTGAAAATATTATTTTTTAGAAGGCCGACAAATCCCGTTTAATTTCCGTCCAAGGCTGCTAAAATCGGTTGAAATGGCGCGGAGATATAATTTTTTTCAAAAATGTGATTTTTGCAAAAAAGAGACGAAAATAGAAATTTTTGGGACTACCCTAGCACAGCGTAGGTCACCCTAATAGCCAAACAAAAATACTGGTCTAATTATTTTGGCCAAAGAAATGCTAGGAAAATTGTGAGCCCAATCGGAGGACTTTTTTATATACATTTCCACATGATTAGAATAATTTCAATTAAAAACAGTCAAACAATTCCTTGAAACTATAACCAGAAATAAATAAAAAAAAACATTCAAGAATTATAAATATACAGCAATTCCCCACGAAAACAGCATGGAAAAAAACAAAAGTGCTCGGATCGGGCTCAAAATTTTTCTTGGGGTTCCTTGGCAGATATAATTAGACCCGTATTTTTTTGTTTGGCCATTAGGGTGACCTACGCCATGTTAGGGTGGTCTGAAAAATGGCCATTTTCGTCGATTTTCGCAAAAACCACTTTTTTAAAAAAATCATATCTCCGCGTCATTTCATCCGATTTTAGCTGTCTTAGACGCAAAAGAAAGGTGATAAGTTGGTCTTTCAAAGAAAAAGAATGAGAAGTTTCAAAAATCTAGCCTAACATATGAAAGGGCGTATGAAACATTAAAATGCCGTTTTGACAGTGTCTGGACCAAAGAGCCTATGTCTGGAAATATTTTTATCGGATTCCCCGGACATTTTTACGTAACATACTAAAAAATGGGAGGAGTTCTTTAACAGGATTCCGAGATATGATTTTTTGATAATAAAATCCGTGTTTATCGACGCGCCGCGCGCAGAAACCGGAAAATGATGAAATCGGCAAAAAATCTTTTTTTTTCACTAGGGACCATCCATAAACCACGTGGACACTTTTTTGGGAATCTCAACCCCCCCCCCCCCCGCCGCCCCCTTGTGGACAATTGTACATACAAAAAAAACTTTTTTGTATGGATCTTGGACAATCGCCATAACCCCCCCCCCCACCCCCCCATGATACATGATTTTAAAGAGTTAAACTTAAAATTATTTATTCCTGATAAATACCACCCATCACTGCAATTTATTCCCTCCAGATAAGTTGAATCTTGATTCTGTCGCATTTCCCACCCACGTTCAATCCGGAAGGGGTCCGGATGCAGCTTGTCCCGCTCCACCCAGAAAAAAATTACTCCTCCAAAAGGAAAAGGGGGAGGGGTATGTTGGAAAATTGTCGATTGTTGATTGAACCTTTATCGGATTCCAGTGAGAAGGATAATTTTCCTTTTTTTTTTTTACTTCACAGTTACCTGGATCACTGACCCTGATTACAACTGATGAGCTGTGGGAATGTGATATTGAGGGACCTGGTATCATTTTCGGATAAATACCTGCCAGGGGACGTAACTAGGGGGACGAGCAGCAACGAAAAAAATAGCTCGGATTACTTCCGGGGATGATGGAGCGCCAAAATGAGGCAATTTGGTGAGCTATGATTTATAATATTAATTCGGTTATATATTTATTGGCCGAGGCGCCAATGGAACTGCGTGGGAGCGATAAATTAAATGGCCTTTTCTGGGATGGACCGGCTATCGTATCGTTTTCACAGAGCAAGGCCATGCGGAAGAAAAGCCCCGGGATTAATGCTGTTGATGGGGATCTAATTATATATTTTTTTTCTTTCTGAAGTATGATGCTTTAATTCCGCAGTTGAATTATTAGCCATTGTTCGGAGGATGAACTATAAGAAGATTTTGTGATGCTTTAAAAATCGATTATTTTTTTCCATATAAGATACAGTCCCCTTCACCAAAAGTTAAATTGAATCATTAGGAGCCATTCCGAACTCAATTTAAAGCAATAATCCGCCCATTACCATATCCTTTCCGACTCAGGAATTCCCTGCCTGCTCCCAGGACGATAATCTCACGCAGCAGTAAAACTTGAAGCATCGTCAATTAATTTAATATCTCCTCGCAACCCCCCGTATAAGCACCCCCTTAATCAAGACTGTCGAGAGCGCCGATCGTAAACTTGTATAAAACCAGCACTTCCGCGCGAGACTCGCTGAACCAATTCGCGCAGTAAATTCCTGCCCGCGCAAAATTGGCGCAATATCTCAGAGCAAATTTTGGCAACAAACTCCCATCAGGGCATGGAGCCAGCCAGCCAGGGAGTGCGTGTGATGATGAAGTGATGGCCGGAATTTCCCACGCACCCTTTTTCGGCATGCTTCCCACACCCCCTTGGGAGCCGGAAGTCATGATCCCTGCTTTGGTGCGTACTCCAAAATAATGACACTTGGAGATGGAGCCAAAGTAGGAGGGGGGGACGGTGTTTCAGAAATGGGTTTTTGATTCTTTTTTTTTTTTTGTAAGGATTTTTAAGTGACCTTGCTTGAATAGGTAAATCTTTCTTTAAAAAATATTTGTTAGAAGAAATTTGTCTTACCAATAAAACCCTTTTTCAAGTTTGTGAATCCGTTTTGATTGTCAACAGATATTCCACGAACCTCGGTCATTGAAAGATCCGTACAAAAAAAAAAATAAAACCCCAAAAATTAAAAAAAAAAAACAACTTTCTACTTATAATACTCCGATGAGATATCTCGGTTTACAATAATTTATTGCCCCAGCTGTGTGTTACGACTTTTCAGTCGATTGTTTTAAAATTTATGTTTATAAAAACAAAAAGAGCCTAAAGGTGTCCCATTTATTTAAAAATAAAAACTAATTCTTGTATATTTATTTCTGTTGATATTTTTTTTTTGCGTTTAGCAGAATACATTACTGTGAATACACAGAAACTGTTTGTATTGACAAAAAAGAAGTGTTTAGCCCCATGATTTTGAAAGAAATTTTCAAGGAAGTACAAAATATTTGGTTTTGAGAAACTTTGGCTTGCCTCATTTTGACTGAAGTAAGTTTTAAATCATTCATCGTCTGATAAATTCAGCATTTTCGATTAAGTTAAATTAATTATTTGTTTGGGCTGCATATTTTAATCAATTTCTAGTTTTTAATACGAGCTTGATAAAAAAATGTTACAAAAGTTGACAAGTATTCGATAAATATGTTAAATTTCGAAAAAAAATTACAAGAGATTATCCGCTAAATCTTGTATTAAATTTATTAGTACTTTTTTGTGATGGACATAATTAAAAATTACATTGACATTTCCTAAAAAAAAAAATATTTTACTTACAGATTTTTTACAAACAGTATGATAACTATTTTTTTGCCCAAATTGATATTTTTAACAGTTGAAAATGTATAACTCTAAATAATAGAATAACATAATGAACAAAAAACATAATGAAAAACAAAACCTAGAAAAATTTATAGAAAAGCATTGTTTTCAAAAGTGAAAAGTTTTTCGAGGATAAAAAAGGAGCTTGGTTGGAAATTATATCTATTTAAATCATTTTTCAGTGTCAAAAAATCAAAAATCCAAATTGATATATTCAAAATCCGTGTAAATTTCAGACTAGTTAAATCAAATGTTACACCATTGCTGAAAATTATCAGAAAAAGTTATTTTGTTTCGTTAAGAAAAATCTACAGCTATTGAAATCATTTTTGCAACATGACTATAAATAAATCAACATTGAACTACTAAAAATGCCAATGAGCAATTATCCACCAAAACCGGAAATGGATTTAATTTATGTTTTTTAATTTGGTTTGAATTTGGTAGAGGCCTTCCCTATGAAAAAAGCCATTTTGTGTTATTGGTTCACCCATACAAGTCTCCATACAATTTTGGCAACGTACAAAAATAGAAAGCAAATATTCCAAAATTTTGAAGGAATTTTCTGATCGATTTGATGTCTTCGGCGAAGTTGATGATGAGGACTTTTCAGAAAAAATAGGTACTCGAAAAAAAGCCGATTTCTAAATTAACTTTTTCGCAAAAAAAAAACCATTTCCCAAAATCCGTGTTTTATAAATTTTGATTTTTTTTAAATATGTTTAAAAGACAAAAAATCGCAACTTTTGGGCCATAGGGAAACATGGACAAACAATTTGCAGCTGATTTTTTTTTTGTTGTTTTTTCAACTTTCTACCGGCCAATTTTTCTTTAAATTTTTTTTCCATGTTTAGGATGTCTTTTTTAGCAACTTTTGTTCTACGAAAAACTTTACTTCTCTTGTTTTATGTGTTTCTTGTTTCATTTTTAGTATCTTAATGTGCATTTATCTTGTTAAGTTTATGTTTGTTTCTAAAAGTATTTGCCTTACCCTACCACCTCCTATCATTACCTTTTGCCTATCTAGTTTATTCATGTTTTTCACAGCCACTTTTCAATTTTTGCTTGTTTTACACATTTTCTACTATAGAACGCTACCATTATCATTTAAATCGTAAAAAAATGCTGAAAGACATGGGCTGGTACCCTTCAAAAATTACTGCATACTTATTTTCACATAATATAGCGATAATGTTAGTAAGAAATAAAGCCAAAGTTGACCCCAGAAAAAATTACATTTATAAAAACATTGACAGAGTCGCATAAAACAAGTCACACTTCAAGTTTTATAATTTAAAAAAAATCTTCTTTCCACTGCTTTTTAAAGATCAAAAATTGGTTGAAAAATTGATTTTTGGCTTATTTTTAGATCGAAGCCCGTCTAAAGGCGGGGTTGGATTATAGAGGGTTAGTGAGTTTTTGGAAAAAAATAGAAATTTTACACAAAGATTTGTTTGGACTTAAATTTTCAATGTAAAATCAAATTTGCAATCGAAAACTTCTTCAAAGTTTGTTTTTTGATAATGTGCACCGTTTTGTTTAGCCATTTAAAGTTTGATTTCAACTGAAAAATTCCAGTTTTCAAACTTTTTAATTATTATTATTGTCCATTCCTGAAAATATTTTTTTCAAAAAGTTCAGGAAATTTCCAATAAAATTGCCTAAGAGACATCGAAGATTATACCTCTGGTTGCTGAAATACAGAGAATAAAAGAAAAAGAAACAAGAACAAGAAAACAAGAAGTGTTTTAAGTCTAGTCCAAAAATTCCCATATTTTCCAATGGTCCAATTGTTTTTAAATTTTATGATCCTATCGAAAAAAAATATTTTTAAAATTTTGGAATTAAGACTAACATATCAAATGGGTGTAAAATAGAATGTTTGTATTGAAACAATAAAAAACAAAATAAATAATTTTCATATTATGTCCAATAACTCAATTCTCCAAACTTTTTTCTGATAATTCCTCTAGAAATATTTTGAAACACCGCGCCGCGTTACTTGTTATTCAACCAGCTTCTTATGGTGAGACAGGACATAAACAAGCACCGTAAAACTTTTGCCCCACACACAACAAGATATTGGCATATGTCCCTTTTTCCGGAACTCCGGAACCGACGACGACGCCACCAACGTTCAGCAGCCGAGGCTGCATAAATATTAAACATCAACTGAATGACAAAGTAAGGCAACGACGAGATTTGATGGGATACTGTGCCAGCAAGCAGAGACTCTTCACCTTCTTGAGTCTTCGTGCCGAGTCAGCCAAGGACAAGGTCCCCCGGAACAACCATCATCCCCAGGTCCAAAACTGTTGGGTGTGCCTTCGGACGGCAAAGAAGACAAAACTGTGAGATGTTTGCAATAAATCTTATCACGTTTATGGTTGCAGATTTAGTTGTTGCTTCCCTGGGAAGAGTGACGACTCCTCTGCACTGCGGAAGAAGAAAACCAAGAAGCAGCTATGCTGGCAACACTGCTGTTGACGGAAGGCGACGGGAGTTGCCAACTTCACACACAACTGGTGACACCCCGGGACGGCAGTGCTTTGTGAGACGATGATGACAGGATCACTTGTTACAACTACATCTTACAATGTTTGGCATTGTTTGCTGGGTATGTTTTATGGATGCGCTATACAAAACATTGCTGGGAAGAAGAAGAACGTTTGGTTTCTTGGACGAACGCTTATGGGAACACTGCAAAAAATAACTTTAAAAATCGTAAAAATTTGAAGAAGGTATTTTAAATGCAAAATATCGTACAACAATTCAAAAGTATAAAACAAAATTTATAATAAAATTTCTCTTTATGAAAATCCAAGCAGTGAATAGTCGTCCGGTTCTTAACTGATGTGACCTCACGGTTGATTGCTGGCTGCACTGTTGACTCAGTCCTACGCAATAGCACAAGACGAGATGTCGACCTAGTCTGATATTCATGGCAATTCATGAGTGGTGCAGCCACCACAGCGTGTAGTCAGAAGTTGTCAAGATCAGAAGAGGAGGTAGATTGTGGGTATAAGATACTAACGCACCAGGTTTGTTGTCTTACATATTTCATTGTTGAGACATCTGAGTGGTAAAACAGTGTGAAGAATTGAGAACTTTGCCTCGTTTATGTAAAGCTTTCCAGTTTTTGGAAGTAAGGAAATTTGCTGCAATATTTTGTTCAACTGAATTTAAGATAGCCTAGTTTAAATGGTTCAGGATTTAAAGCTGGACTTTTCCTGTAACTTTCCCAAAGCTTTTAAAAAAATGTCAGTACTCAAGTTTTGTTGTTCTTTTACTGACATTTCCTAACTGTTTTAATGTCCCACACTACGCCTCTACGCATTTCTTAAATAATTTAAATAATAATGATATCATTCTATAGCAGCAAATGACAGAAAACAAGCAATAAATTGGAAGTGACTGTAAAAATGTGAAAATAAAAATACCTAAAGAAAATGATAGGCGGTAGTAGAATAAATCAAATACTATCACAAACAGACATAAACCTAACTAGATAAATGCAAATTAAAATACTAAAAAATTAAACACGAAAAACATAAAACAAGAGAAAAGAAGCTTATCGTGGAACAAAAGCAGCTCAAAATTATCTCCTAGACAGGGAAAAACCAATAAAAAAAATGCCGTTTCAGGATTAATGTCTTAAAAGCCCGAGCAGACGGAAATAACTTGGGAATAACATTTTTTGATATTTGAAAACACAAGGCCAATAACAAGATTTGTTATTCGTCGTTATGATTTTTTTGTTATTGGATTGTTATTGTAATAACAGACTAATAACATTTTGAGTAATACTTCGAACAAATTTTTGTTATTATTTTTTTGTTATTTTAACAACTAATCCGATCATCCCAATAACAGTTGGAGGAAATCTTCCATAACAAAAAATGTTATTCCAAAGTTGTTTTGGCTTGCAACCAATATCAGACCAATAACAAATTTTGTTATGATAACACAAACTTTTATTAAACCCTTATGCAAAAACGGATTTTTCAAAAAGATTCCATTACATTTTGTTATTGAAGTGGCATGAATTTTGTTATTACCGTCTGCCCGGGAGAAGCTTTATGGAACAAATTTTTTCACAAAAACATCGAAATTTGTGCAATTACAAAAATTTACATGATTTGCAAACGATGCTCTATTAAAATATTCATAATATTCCCATATTCTAAGCAATGCAAAATTATGAAAAAAATATTAATTAGATTAGATTTTTTAGAATTAAATTCTTAAATAACCACAAAATATGATTTTATTATAAAAACCACAATAAATTATGAGATGAATTGCGAGTTTCAAACGACGCTAGATTTTGTAAATATTTTCAATAGATAAGCGTTATTTCTACAAAATCCTTAAATGTTCACAAAAAACTGTGTTTTATTAATTTAATACCGTCAGTGGTTGTGACTATGGGTCATAAACGATACATCTATCGTAATTTCTAAATGACAAAAATAAATTTAAATCATATCGAAAAACTTTCAACGTAGGTTTGCTCTAAGATAGTTTACCAACATTTTTCCAAAAGTTTTAAAAATGCATTTGACACCAGTCCAGTTTTTTTTTTTGCAGTCATTAGGTTTCAAAAAATCTTAGCGTGAGAAATTTTTTTTCCCGAAAAAAAGACTTTTTGCAGTAGGTAAGGGAAATTCTCTTTTGTTTGGCAGGTCAAGCACTTGCTCCTTACTCCATTCAATTAGCTCATTTTCACTATTTAAACAACTGATTTTGTGCAACAATTGATAGAAACATGCTTGCTTACTTCCTATTGAGCTATTAATCACTTGATTTCAGTAGAAAACGCTTTCAATAAGCTGTAATTGGGTGTCAAAGTGCTGATATGGCAACATTAGAGGCACGCTGGAATAAGATGCCGTTCCCCTACTGTACATTGGAATTTTACAAAAATTCTAAACATTTTTGATCGAGCACTGGCATGCAAAATATGATTTTTAATGCAGGCAAATGCAATTCAAAGTGTTTTCAGTTGATTTGATTTCTATTTCCATTAAAATTTTGAATATATAAAAAAAAAATTGCCCTCTGATTTTTCGGGCTGATTTTGAAGGGAGGGGGGGGGTGACATAAACATTGAAAAATATTTGCAACTGCCTAACTGTGCAATACACAATTTCTGCAAAGTACTGTTTGTTTTTGCCTTCCTCACTGAGGTAAGGCTATAATCCTGCTCGAAAAAGTAACTTTTGAAAAACAGCTCGTAGACCTATATTCATGTATACCTATCGACTCAGAATCGAAAACTGAACAAATGTCTGTGTGTGTGTGTATGTGTGTGCGTATTCCCCTTGGTGCTCAAAATTCTTGCCAAGTTTTCTCGGCACTGGCTGATCCGATTTGAGTCAAACAAGTTGCATTCGGTCCGGTTTGGTGCCCCATACTGCACTATTGAATTGTTTGAAGATCCGATAAGTAGTTCAAAAGTTACGTATAAAAAAGTGTCAAAGTTGCGAATCGGGTGCTGGAATTTTGATGCCGGATCTCACTTAAATGCATTTAAACTATGTCCAGATCCATCATCCAACCCATCGTTGGTTAGGTAATCGAAAGACCTTTCCAATGATTCTAAAACATTGAAGATCTGGCAACCCTGTCTCGAGTTATGACCACTTAAGTGATATTTTTGTACTTTTTTGAAGCCGGATCTCACTTAAATGCATGTAAACTATATCCGGATCCATCATCCGACCCATTGTTGGTTAGGTAATCGAAAAACCTTTCCAACGAGTCCACAACATTGAAGATCTGGCAACCCTATCTCGAGTTATGACCACTTAAGTGATATTTATGTACTTTTTGAAGACGGATCTCACCTAAATGCATGTAAACGATGTCCGGAACCATCATCCAACCCATCGTTGGTTAGGTAATCGAGAGACCTTTCTAACGAGTCCACATCATTGAAGATCTGGCAACCCTGTCTCGAGTTATGACCACTTAAGTGATATTTATGTACTTTTTGAAGCCGGATCTCACCTAAATGCATGTAAACGATGTCCGGATCCATCATCCGACCAATCATTGGTTAGGTTATCGAGAGACCTTTCCAACGAGTCCACATCATTGAAGATCTGGCAACCCTGTCTCGAGTTATGACCACTTAAGTGATATTTATGTACTTTTTTGAAGCCGGATCTCACTTAAATGCATGTAAACGATGTCCGGATCCATCATCCGACCCATCGTTGGTTAGGTAATCAAGAGACCTTTCCAACGAGTCCACAACATTGAAGATCTGGCAACCCTATCTCGAGTTATGACCACTTAAGTGATATTTATGTACTTTTTTGAAGCCGAATCTCACCTAAATGCATGTAAACGATGTCCGGATCCATCATCCAACCAATCATTGGTTAGGTTATCGAGAGACCTTTCCAACGAGTCCACATCATTGAAGATCTGGCAACCCTGTCTCGAGTTATGACCACTTAAGTGATATTTATGTACTTTTTTGAAGCCGGATCTCACTAAAATGCATGTAAACGATGTCCGGATCCATCATCCGACCCATCGTTGGTTAGGTAATCGAGAGACCTTTCCAACAAGTCCTCAACATTGAAGATCTGGCAACCCTGTCTCGAGTTATGACCACTTAAGTGATATTTATGTACTTTTTTTAAGCCGGATCTCACTTAAATGCATGTAAACGATGTCCGGATCCATCATCCGACCCATCGTTGGTTAGGTAATCAAGAGACCTTTCCAACGAGTCCACAACATTGAAGATCTGGCAACCCTGTCTCGAGTTATGACCACTTAAGTGATATTTATGTACTTTTTTGAAGCCGGGTCTCACTTAAATGCATGTAAACGATGTCCGGATCCATCATCCAACCCATTGTTGGTTAGGTAATCGAAAATCCTTTCTAACGAGTCCACAAAATTGATGATCTGACAACCCTGTCTCGTGTTCTGACCACTTAAGTTATATCTGTGTACTTATTTTTCTGGACCTAAAAAAAATAGCTGAAATATGTGTCTAAACCACTCATATTACCCATTGTTGGTAAAAAGTGAGGAAGGCATCAACCACATAGGTGGATTAAGTTAGTTTTTTTTATTACTCTAGTTCTAATTATTTTAATTATTGAATTCACAAAATACTTTTTTTAATTTATTTTTTTATGATTTGAAAAATGCGAATTTTTGTATACACTCATATTTAATATAATGAAAAATTTGGTATTTTTAGTAATCTATTTTTAATGCTTTGTAACAAGGATCATTAAAAAAACACGATATTTGGCAAATTTTTGGTAATCACTCATACTTAAAATTATGAAAGTTTAAAATAAAAACACAAAATTTTAATTGACAATATGCAAAATTAAGGCATACAAATATGCCATTTCTTGATAACATAACAATTTTATTCTAAAAGTTCTAGTGAAAATTGATGAAAAAATTTCGTATTTTTATACCCAAATTGAATATTAGAACTTCACAATTTTTTACGAAGGAAAAGCAAATATGCAAAAAAAAACATTTCTCAAAATGTGTTAACATTGGAAATCGAACCAATAATTAATTAGATGACACATAGGCAAACTCATTTTACACAAGATTGTGGCTCTGCTGGCCGGCTGCATCAAGAAAAAAAAATTTCGGTTCACTTTATCAAAAACTGTGTTCGTTTATTTTCAATTGCAAATTTGATTTAACATCTGAAATTCAGTTTGGTTGACTATATTTTAGATATTTTTCAAAGATCACATTAAAATAAAATATAATTCCAGTACCAGATTTGCATTAGAGCAGTTCTCTCAGATTTCGGTCATTCGATTTTTTTGTATTTTTTAATCCGACTGAAACTTTTTTGGTACCTTCGGTATGCCCAAAGAAGCCATTTTGCATCATTAGTTTGTCCATATAATTTTCCATACAAATTTGGCAGCTGTCCATACAAAAATGATGTATGAAAATTCAAAAATCTGTATCTTTTGAAGGAATTTTTTGATCGAATTGGTGTCTTCAGCAAAGTTGTAGGTATGGATAAGGACTACACTGAAAAAAATGATACAGGGTAAAAAATGGGCTTTTTTTTATTTTACTTTTTGTCACAACTTGATTTGCAAAAAAAACGCTATTTTTATTTTTTTTTATTTTTTGATATGTTTTAGAGGACATCAAATGCTAACTTTTCAGAAATTTCCAGGTTCTCGGGTGAGTTTTCAAAAAGCCGTAAGAGCCACCGTGAACTCTGACATTAATTTTCGTTTTTCTCGAAAATGAAACAAATTTTTATTTATTTTAAGTATAGGGCACTTGAAGGACGTGTAGATGAACAATTTCGAGCATTTTTAAAATTGGTTTTTCGTAAGAAGGTCGAATACTGACGTAAAAAGGACTTTGTTTGCCAATGGCTCTTACGGCTTTTTGAAAACTAATCCGAGGGTTGTACTTTGACCAAGTCATGAATTTTTGAATCAATACTGATTTTTTTTTAAATCGAAATATTGGTCGCAAAAATTTTTCAACTTCATTTTTTGATGTAAAATCAAATTTGCAATCAAAAAGTACTTTATTGAAATTTTGATAAAGTGCACCGTTTTCAAGTTAAATCCATATTTAGGTGACTTTTTTGAAAATAGTCGCAGTTTTTCATTTTTTTAAATTAGTGCACATGTTTGCCCACTAGGGTGCCCAGAATATGAGACTTTTTTTCAAAACCTCGCTCCACAAGCTGAATATTGTTCCTTGACCTATTTACGGACTCTGGGCCAAATATGAGCAAAATCGGTCATCATTTACCCATTGATACTCGGAGGTGAAGTTTGTATGAGAAAAATCGAAAAAATTTATGGATATCCCAAGTTTCTTACGGTTTGGTCTGCACGGTGCGTTTCTTCCATCCAAATATTCCATAAAGTGAGATTCTTTTTGAAAATTTAATGCTCTACAACTTTGTAGAACATACCAAAACTGTAAAACCCGATCCTGAAAAGTTATTAGCGATTTAAAAAAGTCATTTTTGTATGAAAAACATTTTTTTCACCAACTTTAGGCTCGGGTATCAATGGGTTAATCTCATCCAATGTCGCTCAAAATTTACACAGATGCTTAAAATAACCCAAAAAACCGTTTTCCGCTTGTGGAGCAGGGGGTCATTTTTTCTGGGCATGCAAAGGTTTAAAAACAGGAAAATTGATGTTTTCTATGTCTCACCAAAACAACCCACCATTTCCTAATGTCGATATCTCAGCAAATAATGGTCCGATTTTCAATGTTAAAATATGAAACATTCGTAAAATTTTCCGATCTTTTCGAAAAAAATTTTTTTTTTTAATTTTTACACCAAGACAAAATTTTTAAAAGGGCGTAATATTGAATGTTAACAACACTGAAACATAAGCTTGGAAATCCAAAATTTAATAAAAAGTGTTTCAAATTATCTTTTGTTGATTCGTTTTTGCTTCTATGATATTCTAAAATTGTCCAGAAATGTATAATATTTTCATTTCTGCTCATGCTTATGACTAAATCGTCGGAAATAAAATCATCTAAGGCATCGGAATACCTGCCAGTTAATATTAAATTTCAAGTGAATAAAAAATGCCCTCCAGAAATATGCCATTTCACTGCAACTCATAGCTCTTAGAACCAGTTTGTCCTCTAACTACAGCGCGCAATTCGGGGAAAATCTAGATTAAATAATGTCCTTGTTTAAAAAAAGTAACTCTTCCATTTTCCACCACTACAACCATTTCCGATGAACTTTGCTTCGAATCATATCAAAATAGTTTCCATTTCAATAATGCAAAAATATTGAAATTCTTTACGCTCACCCAGCGTTTCTCACGATTAAAAAAACTCTGACTTGTTACTACTACCAGAAAGGAGGAGGCGATAGGGCAAATTTTTGCACAGTTTCTAAACTTCTTGGCTCGAAGGGTTCTGGTTCCGCTCCGGTGGAAAACACATTTTTAGCCAGCTTTCTTTCCTCGCTCCATCCCTGAGAGTAAGATTTACGCAGTAGCAGAGATCCCTTCCGAGAGAGTTATCCCTCGGAAATTATCAACCCACTCAAACATCAAACCATGAATCTTGGGAATTTCTTTTTATTGTTTTTGAGTGAGAATTGTATTGAATTTCTTGATTTTTTTTAAAGTAAGAATTTGCTGATTTTTATCAACACACTTCAAGGTGGATCAATCACCTCGAATGCGGCAACAGATAGCAAACCCCGACGACCGGGGCTTAATCGTTCTTTCATCGATTCTCGAAAAAGCACTCACGCAGCCACTAAATCCTTGCGAGCTTTTTTTTTTCGTCGTTCTTTTTTCCGCAACGATGACCACGCGCTGGAGGCCTTTCCGAAGGAAAATTTGGGGAACTTTTGGCGAATTCTCCTCTTTTTTATGGCTGTCATACACGAACAAATGCCTGATCCCAGGCGATTCGCCTTATCTTCGGTTCCGGTTTGACCGGGCAATTTTGGGCCGCGGGCAGTGGTCAAATGTGGAGAATGAATATGAGAGCCTTTTTCCGGAACTGTAAATGGCCACTGCCTGGAGGCAACGAATGATGACCGTTTTCTGGATTGATAGTTTTGCGTTTCACTTGTTGAAAAGCCAAAAATAACATTGGAATTTTATGAACTTGCCCTCTTATTGATGTTTAATGATAAATTTAAAAAATTAGCATTTACATCATTTTTGTGCAAATTTATACGCATGAAAAGCCACTGTAATTTTGCCACCAAACAAATTGTGACATTAAATTCGACTTCAGCACCCCAAAAAAGCAAAAGTCATCCTCACGTTATTTGGTTTGTGTGTAACCAAAACAGTAAAAGTAAAACTAACTGAACCAGGCCACGTGGGAAAATACGAGCATCAGTGTGGAAAATCAGCACTAAATCACGCTGTTTTTTTTCTGACAATCAGGAACGGTTGGGGATTTTCATCGCAGCACCTCTGCACAGTAACAAAAATCATGGTAATTTAACCATTTTTTTACGTGGATTTATCCATGATTCTTAAAATAAATGTGGGTTTACATCAAAACACATGTCATTTTAGATGTGACACATTCAAGATTACACATTTTTGCACTGTGCACCCTTGTTGTATGATGACGTTGGCGTGACCATTTTTGCGTGGATCTTTTGTCCCACCGTGGTGCAAACCGCAACCGCAAACCCACTTTTCGGTTGGGACTGTTTGTGAAGCAGCGGGTCAAAACATTTCAAGCTTACTGGGTGACGTTGAATTTAAGGGTCAATGGCAATGGCTCTGCGTAGCTATGCTGTTCATTATTTAAGGTAAATTTGAAAAAAAAAATCTAGCTATAAAAGAGAACAATTTTAAACCTGTGCAATCCATTTTTGTGCAATGCGTTATAAAATCATTAGAATGTATCAATACTGGAAACATTCTATATTTGTTGTTTATTTCAAAAGAATCTGTTTTGATACGATTCAAAGCAATTTCATCAGAAATTCTTTTTGATAAATCATGACAAGGTTGCGTTTCAATACTGCGAAATAATTCAATACAAGTTTTCCTCGAATTACAATTTGTAATACTGGACAACAGGTTTAGAACGGTTTTAAACTGACAAATAAGAAAAATTCAATACTGGATGTCACACATTCTAATATCAAAACATTCATGTAATTTTTTCTCGGATGCACTAACATTTCAAAACGGCGTTCTATGTAATGTTTGGCTCTTTTTAAACGTTAGTCTTGATTTAAAAAAAATGAAAATAGGGTAATTCTCTACCAACTCACACGAAATCGGGAAAAGTTGCCCCGACTCCTCTTCGATTTGCGTGAAACTTTGTCCTAAGGGGTAACTTTTGTCCCTCATCACGAATCCGAGGTCCGTTTTTTGATATCTCGTGACGGAGGGGCGGTACGACCCCTTCCATTTTTGAACATGCGAAAAAAGAGGTGTTTTTCAATAATTTGCAGCCTGAAACGGTGATGAGACAGAAATTTGGTGTCAAAGGGACTTTTATGTAAAATTAGACGCCCGATTTGATGGCGTACTCAGAATTCCGAAAAAACGTATTTTTCATCGAAAAAAACACTAAAAAAGCTTTAAAAATTCTCCCATTTTTCGTTACTCGACTGTAAAAAATTTCGAAACATGTCATTTTATGGGAAATTTAATGTACTTTTCGAATCTACATTGACCTAGAAGGGTCATTTTTTCATTTAGAACAAAATTTTTATTTTAAAATTTCGTGTTTTTTCTAACTTTGCAGGGTTATTTTTTAGAGTGTAACAATGTTCTACAAAATTGTAGAGCAGACAATTACAAAAATTTTGATATATAGACATAAGGGGTTTGCTTATAAACATCACGAGTTATCGCGATTTTTCGAAAAAAAAGTTTTGAAAAAGTTGGTCGTCATCGATCATGGCCGTTCATGGTCACCCACGACAGACACGGACAACGAAACAAAGAGAAACGCAAAAAATAACTTTTTCAAAAAAAAATTCGTAAAATCGCGATAACTCGTGATGTTCATAAGCAAACCCCTTATGTCTATATATCAAAATTTTTGTAATTGTCTGCTCTACAACTTTGTAGAACATTGTTACCCTCTAAAAAATAACCCTGCAAAGTTAGAAAAAACACGCAATTTTAAAATGAAAAATTTTGTTCGAAATGAAAAAATGACCCTTTTAGGTCAATGTAGATTCGAAAAGTACATTAAATTTCCCATAAAATGACATGTTCCAAAAATTTTTACAGTCGAGTAACGGAAAATGGGAGAATTTTTAAAACTTTTTTAGTGTTTTTTTCGATGAAAAATACGTTTTTTCGGAATTCTGAGTACGCCATCAAATTGGACGTCTAATTTTACATAAAAGTCCCTTACATAAAAGTTCCCTTCGTGTGATATGGAATGACAGCCACACTTTGTTTTTAATGTTGGTACCACTGCGCGATATTGACGATTCGGGCGTTCGCCATTCGTATCGCCATATTCGCTTAAGAATCTGGATATAATTGATCAGAATATCAGAAATTGTGATATCAGAATTATTTCTGATAATATGAATTTTTGAAGCAACTGGGAAAAGATCTTGCTTAATGAGTATTAAATTATTACAATAAGGTAGGCTTTTAACAGATTGATGTTATTTCATCAAAACAATATTAACTCCTTACCTCCAAATTAAAATTGAGATTTTTTTAAGTTTTTGTTTATCATGATTAGGCTTAGTGATTTTTCACGCTCGAAAATTGCAAATTTCACGGGGACCCTGATTTCAAAACACCAAATTTCACGGAATTGTCGCGGATCGTGAAAAATGTTAAAATAACCATGAGAATCTTATGTAAAAATTACAGGAACTAATTTTCATGCTTCATTATATATTATTTTTCAATAAGCTTATAAAAATTCTTCACTAAATTTGAACGTGACATACAAAAAACTTTTTTTAATTTCCAAAAAAAATCCATTGCATCATGGATGGGCACTATAAATATTTTGAAACGAAATGTAGGGCGTATTCTCAGTTGTTGAAATGCTTTTTTAAATATTCAACTAATATATCCAAAAAGTTTCAGCTAATTTGCTTCTATTTTAACTTTTTTACATTTTATAGAACAAAATGATTAAAATAACTTTAGTAAAGTAGTACAAGTAGTAAAAATATGTTCTGAGGATTTTTTCTCATTTAAAAAAAATATTTTTTTTTTAACTTCCAGGACTCAGCAAAAATCTGAATTGTTCTTTAAAGATCAGAAATACTATTCATTTAATCTTTTTATTAATTTCTTAAAATAAATCAATTCATTCTATGCGATCTTTCAAAAACTAATCACAAAATACCTGTTTAGTCAGTTTTAACATGTTTTGGTTAAAAAACTTTTAAGTATCAGAATAACTACAATCAAATGATTGATCATATCATTCTTGTGATAACTTGATGATTACGAGAATAAATTTTTTACTTTGATTGTTTTTTGTTAACATCATTTTTTTTGTGTACTTGTTGATGCGATAAGATGAGGTGGTTTTGTGCCTTTTTGAGAAAATGTCTTTTATCGATAACCAGACACAGCTCAAGGGGGCTTTTGTCCACCTCCAATAAAGAAAAAAAATAAAAAGTATTCGTAGTATTCACTTATCAGTAAAAGTTGCAAAAATTTTATGTAAATGTATGTTTTGCTACCAATTCTTCAAATGGCTGTTAAATTGAAAACTAATAAAATTTACTTAAAAAGTCTTCGTGGATGAAATATTTATTATGTTGTTATTTCTAAGCAATGATTTGAGAAATTAGTAAATTTCACGGGATTTCACGGAAATGTTCAAATTTCACGAATTTCACGCTGTCCGCGAAATCGTGAAAATTCACTAACCCTAATCATGATCAAATGAGATGAAAATCGAATTTCTGCAAAAAGAATTAATTCAATTGGTTGAATACCTAGTACTAAAGAAATTACAATTTGAAGTAAAAGAATTATGGAGCACTGGTGCAACTACAGGTGTTAAAGGGCTAAATGTGAAAAAATAGAAGACTTTTTGTGGAATGATGTTAATGTATCGTATAATTTAAATCATGTTGCATAATAATACAAAAAATATCTTTGACAAATTACTTTCTATTGTTTGTTCTCAAAAAATGCAAAACTATATTCAAAGCTTGCTTCAAATATTTGAAAACATTGGGTTGTTTAGAGTAAAACCAACTCTAAAAAGCTTTACCCCATGTTCAAGAGCTGAAACCAGTATTTGTCATGAAAAACATAATTTCTGCATGTTTTTTTTTCTCATTTCAATAAACTGGTCACAGTGGCAAGTTTAAAATTTCTCATTCAAAAATACCAAAATACATTTTCTTGTAGTTGAATGATTTTTTACATGCAGTCAAGCTGTTACTTGATCTTCACATTTATTTTAACCATTAATGTTGATGTCCTATACAATTTTGTTGCATAATATTAATTAAAACCAAGATCATAACAATAAATTTAAAATTTCCCGGGAATTCCCGGGAAATTGGCTAAAAATTTCCCGTTTCCCGGGAAATGTGTAACCCCGGGAAATTGGACGCTCTAGCGGTGCTAAACCGAAACATGACTTTATACAGAAATCTGTACCTTTTGATGGAACTTTCGGATCGATTTGGTGTCTTCTGCAAAATTGTAGGTTTTGATAAAGACTACTCCAGAAAAACATGATACAGAAAAAAAATGCATTTTTTTGTAAAATTAATTATTGTTACTTGTTCTCCAAAAAACAACTACATTTTTTGTGTTTTGATATATTTCAGGCAGGGGATGTAAATGCCATCTTTAAAAAAAACAGAATAGGCAAAACAATCGTGGATCAAGGTTTTATTTATAAAAAAAATGATTTAAACAAATCTTAGAAAAGAAAAAAAAATGGTTGACTTAATTTTTAATGTAATATCAAAAAGTACTAAAATGAAATTTTGATAAAGTTTAAAAATTATAACAATTTTTAAGGTAACTTGTTTGAAGAAAGTCGCAGTTTTTTTATTTTAAAATATTTTTTCTCTTCTGGAACTGACAGACAGCTAAAAACTTCAACATTAAATCCCATTTAAACTCCAAAGGCGGACTGCCTGCGAATAGACAGTAAAAAACATCATGGTAATGTTACACCTGGGGACGGGTACATCTTTGTGTAATGAAAGTATAGTTTTACATCTAAAAATGTGTAAATTCACTAGTATTCTAGTGTTTACTGTGTTTTGCGTTCAATCAAACTTATATTTGGGATCTGAGCTCCATACACCCACCAAAGATTCTGAATTGTGAAATAAGCAAAATTCCAAAACATCAAATTCCAGTACCTCAACTCAAATCAGAGAGCAACGCCTCCATAAAACAAAAAATAATAATTTGATACTTGGCACTCCTCCCTTGGAATTACATTCCAAAATACCGCGTACCGGCAATTCCGATCAGGAGAATTAGTTCAAGGCCATTACACCCACGCCTCAACTGATGGTGACTGTCGGTGGCGTCAGCAGCGGGCGTCGCGACGCCTTCATTAGCATATAAATTAGAGACACATCAAAGCTTCCGCCTTCGTCGTCATATTTACCTGGATCCTTCTTTCCTAGACTCCTCCTGCTAGGCGTGAAAATTACTTTGCTTTGACCTTTTTTGCCCCTCCACTCTTTGAAGAAGATTGCTTAATTTTCACTGAACTGCAACCAGCTGACCCTTCCGTTCCACCAACTCACTCTTTTTGAAAAGTTTCACCTCCAAAAACAAAGCTGATTGCGGACCTTTCAAACGGGATCACTTTTCCGGCTTTCCCCTCCAAAAATTTTCCCGCATGTAATCGGAAAATCCTCTCCACAACACAAACAAAACTTGACCACATCAGCAGCACAACAAGCTCAAAAAGCTAAGCCTCCATAAATTGGCCTCTCCTGAACAAACACTAGTTTTTTTCCCCACCCACTTGCACATACACACAGAAATCGATGGGCTTCAGAAATAATCCTTTTTTTCCTCGATCGCAACCTCACTCACTCACATTGCCCCGAGGGAAAGGCCGGACTCACTTGACTTGAATTTGGTTCAATTTGACCACCTCTCCATAGAAAGGGAGGCATTTTTCACTTTTCATCCACCTGCAACCCTTGGTCGAAATTCTTCGAAGGTTCCCGAAAAGAAGCTCTCGCACTTGAGCTCTACCAAAACAATTGTAATCCTTTTATGGTTGAATTTTGGGTTTGGTTCTTCACATTCTTCTCCAGCGAGCAAAAAGGTCACGCTCGTGTTCGAGTTCGGAGAAATTTTCTTCTTCGGGATTGTTGCTTCAGAAAAAAAACAATCATAAAATTTTGAGCCTTGTAAATTTGCTTCGGGCATGCAGTTTGGGAGAACTATGACCTGAAAGGTTTTCTAAGAATGAGGAATTCCATTTCAGAGGGTTATGATGCGCATTCTCTCTCCTTCTAGGAAATAGATATTTTCTGTTCTATGATTTGATTTGATTAGCAAACAAGAAAAAAATGCAAGGGTAAATCAAATTGAAATAAAAAAACAACTTTTTTAAAACAATAATTTATTTCGATACAAAAAACAACATATATGTAATAACTATACTAACATAACACAGCCCAGGCTCGATTATCCACAGTTTCGATAATCCAAAGTTCAATTATCCGGAGGATTGTCAGGAGCTTCGGATAATCGAACCATGAATAAAAAAGTTTAATTATTTTTATAAACTCACTTTAAACGTCAAATCAAAGTTCTGCGAATCAGTTAAATTTGTGTTGTTGTTTGCTTGTTACATTATCATATGTATTTTTTCACTTTAAATAATTTTTGGTGTTATGTGTTTGAGCACATCAATCCAATACAAGACAACGAAAAAAAGTTTCTTGATTCGATTATCCGAAGTGATTTTTTTCCGGGGACTTCGGATAATTAGGTCTTGACTGCAAATTTTGTGTAACCAATGCCTCTTTGGCATCCATATAAACAATACATTTTTTTTCCCCTGTTCGAGTATCACCAAATAATTGAATCCTGGAACCTGGATTTAAATCCAAAAACCACCAAAAAACTGTTTTTTAAACCAATTGATTTTGAATCTTCCAGAGGCATTTGAATGGAAAAAACTTAATTTGTAATAAAAATCTTATGTTTGTGAATTTTGCTAGTTTCATGTGACTGTACCAATTTTTTGACAAAAAAAAAGCAATTTCTGGAGTCAAATTTGGCCATGTTTAAATTAATATCGCCCACTTTCTATGTCAAAATAGGTATGCAATCATTTTTGTTCTATCCCAGATTATATTTTGATACACTTGGTGTTGTTAGCTGCTTTTTCCAAAATTACACAAGGAAGCTGTTAGCTGCTTTTTCCAAAATTGTAATCCAAATATTCCAAAGTGATTGGAGTTTTAAAACAGATTTAAAACTTCTGATTTAAAAAAACAAAACAGGAAACCAAGGAATACATAAACCAAGAGAAGTATTTTTTCCTGAAATAAATGAAAAAAATGAAAAAAAAATAAATCAAAACCAATTGTTGTTATATTGATATTATAAGAAGAATATTTAATTGGTTATAAACTAGGGAATTCGACGCCAACATTTCAAAAAGCATCATGTACAAACCATGCGTTTTGAGAAAAACGCATTTGAATGTTGAGCATCCATTTTCAATTCCCATTTTAATATAAAAGCAAAATAAGAGGTTCTAATAATAACAAACGATGAAAAACGTTGCTTTTATTGATACTTGATCATCCAAATTCAATAAAACATTATTTCCGTAATTTTTTTTGAGAAAAACAAACATAACTTCTTTTGAAATCATCAACGTCTATATCACCCTGCTGTCATTGAGGGGGACGCTTTATTATGATTCGTTTTTCTTCGCCGAATGTACATGGCGCTTTGTTCATGTTGCTTTTTTTTCGTCACGAGGTTCATGTAGTCTTTTGTTTGACAGGTTGACAGGGCTATATACACAGGGACTGCTGATGGCAGAGATTTTGTTTATGTTACTTTATTTAAAATCATGATTAAACAGACTTTACTGAAGTAACTTTTGCTCATTTTTGGTGGAGAGGTAGCTTATTAGGAGTACTTTCAGAATATGCAATAACCCAGAAAGTGTCAAAATGTACATGATGCCTTTTGAAATGTTACCGTCGAATTAACAATTCAAATCTCAATAAAATCAGCCGATTTCCTGAAATTTAGTATTTATTAATTTTATTTTCAATTAAACTTTTTAGAGAGGCTTCACAAAGTAGACATTTTGCATCATTGGTTCTTCCATGCCAGTCTCCATCTCCATTGCATAAATATTCAAAAACGAATATAATGATAAGGCCATTCAAGAAAAAAATAGTTACACTCTCAAAACATTTATTTTTTCAATTCTATTTTATTTGCCAAAAATATCAAATTTTTGTTTTATTTTGTTCAAATGTTCTAAAGGATCAACAAATATAACTTTTGAAACACAGTTTTTTTTCCTCGAATGATTTTTTTCAAAGTTCATGTTTTCAAAATGCACTTTAAAAAACACAAAAATATATTTAAAAGCAAAATCTTATTAAACGCGTCATTTTTAAAATAAATTAAAGGTTTTTAACATTACATATTGAGCAAACGGTTGCGAGTTATCGTCAGTTGAAAAATAAAGGATATTCTGTCCAATTTACTTTTGTACAATTTGCAAAGTTTTGGGACCATCCATAAACCACGTGGTCACTTTAGGGGGGGGGGGAGGGTATTGCGATTGTCCATGCTCCGTACATTTTTTTGTATGTACAATTGTCCACGAAGGGGAGGGGGAGGGGTAAGATTTAAAAAAAAGTGTCCACGTGGTTTATGGATGGTCCCTTTAAAATAAAAATTTTAAATATTTGTGTAGCTGCCTGATAAAAATATTTTCAGAAGTGGACGTGCATGAGCACAATTAAAAAAATGAAATCAACTCTCAAAATGACGCGTTTTATCGAAAAAATGTAAACGCTTGCAAAAATGATTAACCTTTGAACAATGTTTTAAGAAAATATGTACAGTACATTTTCAATATTGTATTTTTTGTTCTTCTTAAACTGAGGCCATTGCAAATTTTATTTCATTTCCCTCTTAGGGCTAGGACTAGGACGTCAATGATTACATAATAAAAAAAAATTAAAGATTGCAGTAGTTTGTTCAAAAAAATAAAATTACATGAATTTAAGACTGACTATCATTTTTTTTCTTGACAATGATGACCAGCTTAACCTTAAAGCACATTAAATTTTCAAATGCTTTTAAAAGAAAGCAAACGCACAGCGATGAAGACAATTGAAAAATGTTATAAAGAAGGAATTTGTAAAATGCTTTAATGTAGTGCGTCCATCCCGGTAATTCCCGGGACAAAATTCCCGGGATTTTTCCAAAACCGGGAATTCCCGAATCCCGGGAATTTTCATATTTTGTCCCTGGAATTCCCGAAATAGAAAAAAAACAAATTTTGGTCTGGAAATTCAGATTTGGTTGTGGAAATGGATGAACAGATCAATACTTAGTAATCGATAAGAATTTAAAAGCATTTAAATTGATTTCCGCATATATCAGCATTAAATTGGCTTATTAGAGAATTGTTTTTATAATTTTATTTTACAGATTCGTAAAATGCCTAGCGCTTTATATAAATTCTATTTATTTTCATATTCTTTTAAAAGATTGAGTATAATATTTACGTATATTAATGATTTAAAATTGAATTATATTTAACTAGTTTTCATCGGCACCTGGGGCAAATCAGGAAAAATGTAACGAATTAAGACAGCTGGTTTAGCCATTTTTTTACATAATGTTTTGATTTTTAAATTGATTTTTGTTTAAACAGGAACAGAGCAAAACAATTAGTACACCGATTTTCAAATATATTGCTCTGAAACCTCCTGTACCTAATTAGACTTTAGTCCCGACTGTTGGTGACTTAAAGATTATTTGTAAAATATGTTTTATGTAAAACATGAAATTCAAAATTTATCTAAATTTTTTCGTGGACTGTTATCATTTTTTTGCTGCCGTTTCTTTTTTTTATATTTTCAAAGATGTTTTCAAATATAATTATAAGAGACTAATTTAATTTGAATCATACTGGATTAAAAATTGTGGTTCAAAAGCACAACAAATCACAAAAAAAAAACAATTTTTAATTTTCTTTCAAGCTATTTAAAAACTGCTATCTTTTTTAGATTGAAGTCTAGATTATCACCAATTAAAAGTTTTGAGCTAATTCTATTATTTTAATCTTGAAAAATTAAAAAAATATAATGAAAGCATAGATTTTTTGACTGTTTCAACAATTTCCCGGGACTCAAAAAATATTTTTCCCGTTTCCCGGGATATTCAAAACCCGGGAAAATTGGACGCCCTTATTTAATGTTTATTCAAAATATGTTTTCGTTTTCATAACATAAATGAATGATGCAATGATTTGTTACACTTAACGAGTGCGTTGAAAATTTTCAATTTTGTTCTATCACTAAGGTATAGCCACCCTTCGTGAAATTGTGTTGTTCTATCAAATTAAGAAATTAAGTAACTAATTGGAAAAAAAATGTCAAGTAACACTTTAATAGCATTATGAGTAGTACTGCATTTAGAATAAAATTCAAAACTTTAATTCTGTGCAAAAAGAAAGTTGTGTTCCACATTTTCTAAACAGACCATAACCAAAATTCATCCCACTATGGGTCGACACAAAAATAACTTTATAACCTCTTGTTGTTATGCACTTCATCATAAACCGGCGCTGTACGAATTCACCGAGCCGTAACGACAATCTCACCCAAAAAAGAGCAGAAACAGCAGCAACGACAACGGCACGCTCGTAACCGTAAACGAATTACATTATTTCCCATTCTAAACCCAGACTGAAAAAAACAGACACTCCGAAAAACAAGGTGCGAAATAAAATAGCGTAAATTAAATTCGGAGCAAAAAAAGCTAAAAATTTAAATAAATCACACTGCGGAACAAAGCAAAACGTCGAATTTAATTGCCCCCAGATTGCTGCAACCGGAGAAAAGAGATTTGCTCATGGTTTTTTTCGTTTCGTTTGTTCTGCGATATTTAAAATTCCACTGGCAAAAAAAAATTAAACCCATTTGTAAATAAATTCATCCAATTCCGGTGACCGAAATTCTCGTTACACCAGGCACCGCTGCTGGCACGCTGATAACGATCCGGAGTAATTTAATTGAATTCGCGCAACCGGCGGAATTCGACCGGATGTTGCCTAGTCCTGGGGGCACACCTGTCCGGCACACCGTCAGCACCAGCTGACGTCAGGTTGTTCGACCATAGAGCGGAATTTGGGATGATGCAAGCTGAATTTGGAATCATTTGAGCTACCCCTCGTCGAAATGGTTAGCTGTCAAATTTGACAGATGTAAACAAGTGTCAAAGTAGGGATGTTCAGCTCAATCGAGGGGTTACGCAATGGAACTCAACGTTGCTCTGTTTTGAACATTAGTCTATGCGATGACCGTAAATCACCACGCCAGAAGCCGTGAATAAATCCTAGTTCAAAACATAAAAAAACTAAAGCAAATGTCATCCCGTCGCTGGTTCTCGCACCGGAACGGAGCATCCGTCCGTCCTCGAACACCCCCGCTGAAATCCCCAAAAGTTGCAAGATTTATGGCCACCCCCCGCACACATACACACACACACAACACACCCACAAACGTGTCTCGTGTCCCGGTGCTCGATGGACCGGAACTTTGCGGCGCTCGCGAAACCCCTAATCAAATCAACATAGGTCAATCGTAAAATTCCGAATGCGGACAGCCGGACTCGCGGGGATCCGCCCCAAAACGTCGAAGCCCCCCTGGCGACGGCGACGCTGGTGACCTCCGAACCGGACGAGGCTACGCCAGATACTGGCCCCAGGTGCTCCGGAAGGGGCTCTCGCAAAGCTCGCCGGGGTTCGAAATCCGGAGCCAGGATGAATCAGAGTTCATCCAAGAACCATGTGACCCACTGAAGAGCACGTGGTGGTTGAAGAGAGAGCTCTCTCTTTTTCAGTAGTTGTGGAGGTGAGAAAGGTGCGGGTGTAGGTCAGGAACGTAAAGGACTACGAACGAATGGAGAGAGCAAAACAAAAAACGGATCAAAATATTGTGAGCGAATCGTGGAATAATGAAAGGTGCGGGTGGATGTGGGAGGCGCGCAGGTGGAAAAACATCGCATTGAGAGTTGAAGAGAGGGAGAGACGGATATTAAAGTGAGAGCAGAGAAAGTGATGGGAAGGGAAGAGAACAAGTGGGAGTTCGAGAGAAAGTTCATGAAGGACGGTTAGGGGTGTGCAAACTGTTAAATTAGTTTGATTCAGTATATTTTGGTAACTTTTGTTCATTTTTTATTGAAAAAATAATGTTGGTAATTCGGTCCTAAAATTAAGCTGCAACTTGTGATATTTTTGTTCACAACATTAAAGCTTATTTTTTGAGACCCTTTGTACGATCGCAAAGGACTTAAATTCATTTAAAAAAATATTAAATATATTAAAATGAAAAAAAAATCAGAAGTGGATTTAAATCGTGATTTTTTACCGTTGTACATAAAAAATATACAGGGCATTATGACTCTATTGCAGGGGTGACCAAAGTATGGCCCGCGAGCCAAAAAAAAATCACCTCGCGGGCCACGTTTTGAATTATTATGTAAAATGGCCCGTTGATCACTCGTAAAGTGATTTTATACTTTTTCAAAATAATGGCTTAATTTAAACATGTTTATGCTAATCTTCTAGTAAATGTCATCAAATCTTTTGATCAAACATTTTTGGAAATTCTGGCTTTCAAGATTAAGGCAGATAACAACATGTTGAAATCGGAGGAATAAGGCGGTTCCAAATATTTTACAAAGCTTTTTTCGGCATTCCTCTTTTCCCTTATTATCAAAAATTGGCTCGAAAAATCATGGGTGCAATCATCAGAAATCAATTAAAAATGCATTCCTCTGCGTTTAGAATCATTTTGAGCATGTTCTGGTTTAATCAAATATAATTTGAATTTGTTGTGCATTTTTGAGCATGAGCATAAGCATGAGAGACCACCCATGGTTGTCCTTCTCCGTTGACGAACAGGACCGTAATATCCTATAAATACAACCGACCATACGCTTAAACGATCTAATGGTGTTTCCCTTATCAACAGCATGTATGAATGCGTTGAAAAGATAAAACATCAAGATCATTAAAACTAGATCTGAAGCAAATAGGTAACAGTCATTGGCCACCAACGGCGCCCGCCATGTCAGTTTGTAGATCTCGGGGGATTGGGACGGGAATGTTAGTTAGCACAGGTTGCTACAAAGGGTGGGTTCTATACGATATCCACACCCCCACGTGTGCCGGAAAACTACTTCTACTTGGGATTTTGTTAGTGGGTAAGGGTAATGGCCAGGATTCAACATAGAGGATGATGATGCGACCCAATAATCAATAAATTTTGTTTAATGGTGTGATGTATTATGCATTCTCAAGGCAAACACTCGGAGGATGCGGATGAGATTATTCCCGGTTATTTGGTGTTGAGTTTAGCATAAATGAATCTTAGACAGCCGGCTGTGGAAAGATAAAACCAAATAAAATGCAAAAACGCGAAACCGCCCGGACCGAAAAACACACACAATCGAGGGAAAACAAAGACAGAAACGGCAACGAAAATCCTGCGCGACGCGCACCGTTCAAATTCTCCAAAGCAACTCAATTTGAATTTGTTGTGCATTTTTGATAATTAAATGTTTTTTCGCAAAAATGTTTTGTTTTTGTCGAATCTTACATTTTTTTAAATAATGATTGCCATTCAACTTTACGGGTGCATAAAACATTTCCTAACATTTTTTTTAAATTTTGAAATTCTGGTTCTCAACGATTTTTTATTAGTCACACTTAATTTAAAGATAAATTTACGCTATTACATGAGTTATGCAGATTACAAGTCACCATTTTTGAAATATTAAAATACTTTAAATATTTTTTTATTGAAAGCACAAGTACCTGCAGTGAAAAACATTATTATTAAAAACTTGAAACAATAAAATATATAATACCTATAAAAAAACTATTATGTTGTGTTTTCTTTTTATTATTATTCATATTATTATATTATTTTATATGGTTTTCAATTAACAGAAATGCTGTAAAAAACATTTTTCAAACTTCAGCTGAAAAAAAATATTTTCTAGTCTTTTAAATTAAAATAACGTATTTTTTAAATATCTTATTTTGTAGAATTGGCCCGCAAGCTCATTTGAGCTTCAAATTTGGCCCATCCTCTAAAAACTCCAAACCCCTGCTCTATTGAAACAAAATGAAATTTTTAGTAGCAATATTTTCTTTTAAATAATCTCCCCCTCCCGTCATTTAAAATCGGTAAAAAAATCATGAGGTTAAAAAAATTGTTTTTGAAAAACTTAAAATTTTTAATGGAAATAGGAGTCTAAAAGACAAAAAATCAAATACAAATTCCTGCACTAAAAATTGTGAAACTCTAATGTACAGTACAGACATTTTTTTTTGCGGAAATTTTCGTTTTTGCCAAAAATTTGATCTCTTATATTTTGAAAACAGGTGGCTGGTGTAAAATGCAATTAAAATCACTTTTTTCAACTTAATGTTGATACCATGGCTTGTAATTTCAATTTTAATATATTTTAATAACAATAACAATCCAATAACTACAAAATCATAATGAACGAATAACAAAACTTGTTATAATAACATAAAATGTGCCTAGCATTGAAAACCAAAAAAAATATTTCCGAGTTATTTCTATCTTATTTCTGTCTGCTCGGGTAAATATTATCGATTTTTTTAAATCGATTGTGCAATGATACAAATAAATGTTCTGACGTTAATCTTTTTTTATATTTGGCAATGTTTGACAGGTCAAATATTTGATATTTCCATCCAGTTAGGTGATTTACACTAATTTAGATAATAGAATAACTTATTTCTGATAGAAACTTGCTTTTTCACATACTATTGAACTATGTTTTATTTCATACCGGCTGAAAACTATTTTTAAAGTAATCATCAAAGAGACTCGAGGATCATCGAAAAAATGGCTCTAACAAATCTTATAATTCATTATTTCGGGGGAAAGGTTTGTCTGCTGGATTCCCTTCTGCCATAAGAATGGCTTAGGATACAGACTCTTCCTTGCAAAGTTATTTATAAATGTTTGTTTTAATTTTCATTCCATTCCATTGATTGTAATTAAATTACATTTTCGATCTTAGGCTTGCATTAACGCTTAAACCAATATGGATAAAATGAAATGTCAAAATGAATGAGATTAGCAAGACAAAAAATTAAAACAAAATTACATTTCATGAAAAGATGACTTTTTAGTAGCAAAAACAATAAAAAAAACATAAAAAAAAATAATGGAAATACGAGTCTAATCAACAAAAAATTAAATACATTAAATTAAATACATTTTTTATTGAGCATATTGTTTATAGTGAAAAAAATATATATACACTAGGGTGGTCCAAATCTTCCTATTCCATTTAAGGGTGGTCCCCAAAATTAACATTTTCGTCGATTTTCGCAAAAAAACACATTTTTTTTCATCATTACATCGTGCCATTTTAGCCGAAAACCCAGATTTAATTAAAAAAAAATTCGGAATCCTGTTAATGCAACTTTACCATTTTGAGATATGTTGTGTAAAATTGTCTGAGGTATTCGGTAAAAAAACACGGACATAGGCTCTTTGGTCCCGAGACCTCCAAAACCGCATTTCAAGTGTTCATACGACCTAGATAGTTGAAACACCAAACCATGTTTCTCTAAAAGTTTAATCAATGACCTTTTAATTGCATCCAAATTAGCTTAATTTGTTTGAAATGATGTGGAATTATGATTTTTTTTAAATGTAGTTTTTGCGAAAATTAACGAAAATTGCTATTTTTTGGACCACCTCAACACGGCATAGGCCACCCTAAGGGCTAAACAAAAAAAAATACGGATCGAATTATTTCGGCCAAGGAACCCTCACTCCAATTTTGAGCACGATAGGACCCCCTTTTTTTTCGAATCATGCTGTTTTCGTGAGAAAATTACCTGATGAAATTATGAAAAAATATGAACAAAATATCAAATGTTCATTCGAACTACAACGATTACGACGAGACGTGAAACACAAAGTGCTAAAAATTTTCATCAAATATGTATTGAGATGGATGTAGATTCCCTTCATTTTCACTTGGAAAAAGAAATCTACAATTCATCATGTAGTTAGCTTTTTTGAATAACTGAATACATATTTTTTTTAAAAAAAAAAGTTCACAAAACCTGACTTTTTTCAATTGTATCCATAACATTTACATTAGTCATAAATTACATGATGCACATATTTTGAACCAAACAAAATATATACCTACAATGTTTTCGATAATATCAATTGATTGGAAGCTATAATGTCCAATTCAAACTCAAACAGTCAGTTGTGTTCTCAAATTGTATTCCATTCGAATCATTAAAAATTGTTTTTGATTTTTCATTTCTATAAAGCAAATAAAAACAAGTCAAATTTAATCAGTACCCGTCAATGGTGCAAACCTGTCCAATTACGGATTTTCATTGCGCTTTTCTCCCAAAACACATAGCCTCGCCACATACCCCAACCATAACCCATCGCAACGTTCATTCATTGCACCAAACAAATCAGAACCCATCCAAAAACCAAACAAAAAAATAACAAAACAGGAAGCATGCAAAAATGTTCCGATTGCATCGATACACAATCGCAAAATTGAACGCAAACAAAAGCTTTTCCATGGAACCGACCTGTGTATGTGTGTGTGCGCCTATGCAAGCTGCTTTTTTGTTGTGCACCAACTATCGGTTCCTAGTTGGTGCCAGCTAGCTAAAACTACCCAACCAACAGACGAAACTGGAACAGAGACTGCAATTTTCCACATCCATTTAATTTCGTTTTTTTAATCTATTTGAACTTCCCGCTTCCTTTCCATTTATGCACACAATGGAGATACATCGTGGATGCCAACGTGCAAACTAATACGAGAAGGCAAAATAACAACAACGAAAAAAAAAAGAACGAAACTTTGTCTAGTTAGGTTCTAACTAAAGCCCATTGACTGGTTTGACTACTGCACCATGGTCGCATCAGACTCGGTTAAACCACACTGCATTGATGAGAGCCACATTTCACACAACCCCCGTTATGTCATTATTTGATTGTCATCTATTTTTATCGTTTTGTGGTTGGGGGAAAACTGCTGAATTTTAGGCTTCAACTATTGATGAAGTACGGTTATATATTTCTTGCTATTTTTAAAGAATCGATTAATATTAAAAATTCATAGTAGTTCCGAGAAAAACGCGTTTAATTGTTTGACCTTAAATAAACAAACAAAGGGAGCACGCCATGTAAACAATAACAAACACGTTTTGTTTGGTTGACCATTCTGTGCATTGTCCCGAAGTTTGGTTTGGTACGTGTGTCAAACGCGTTCTGACCTGAAATCCCTTTGGCCAATTGTCGCACTTACATCAATTTTCAGGCTGTATCAAGATAGCACGACAAGATTGAAGCTTCTTTCACATGATGAGTGACAACAATGCACGGAGTTTTTTCGGTTTTTATTGAATATCTCAGGATTGAAATCGGATATAGGGGATCTGTGAATTTCAAAAGGTGAGGCATTGTGAGCTGCACAAAATGCAGTTCATAACTCAATTTGGCCGAAAATTGAAGTGTGATAAGATAGCACGACTACGTCGAATAGTACCTAATGTCGATTAAATGTCTTTAAATTACATCGATAATCGAGTTGTTTTTCATCAACCAAGCAAATTTCAAACCATCTAGGTGAATTGCGTCGATTTCTTTTCTTTCCGGTCTCACTTCCTTTAAAGCACACTAACCTACAGCCACTTCCTCTCGCTGGCAACTCTCAACAAGCATAAATCGATACAACTTTTCCTCCCTCTCTCCCACTGTCACCACCCACTCGATCGATGACCCATTCAATTACAACTTGATCGTGTGAGCACGTGGGAGCTCCAACATTATGCTGTCCGTTAACCGCCACCTCTTGTGGCCGGTGGGTTGGTTGGTTGGCCATTTGAGTTCGTTAGTTGGTTTGCTTTATGGAAATGACCACCGCCACCACAGTCAGCAATCGTTAGCCAAAGTTATTAACTTTCATGCTGCACCTTGTTCATTGAGTTCTGAAATATGCAAACACCTCGGAGTGTGATGATGGCCGATTGTCGCCCTCTTTTTTTCGCTTGATATTCATAGTTGATTTCCGATTGGGAGGAAAAAATTGAACAAAAAAAAGAGTTAACTCTGGACTTCGCGAGCCGGTTGCAGGTGCAGTCCCTTCCGGTTCGATTTTAATTCACTCGGTACGATACCGTTGGTTTTTCCTCGAGTGCCTGTCGGCAAGGTATGTTTTAATTAAATTACAACAACCGGAATCATGCAACCGGTGGAAGAACTTTAAAACCATTTCAACTTCTCGGTTAAAAACTAAAAACTAAAAACTAAAAACTAAAAACTAAAAACTAAAAACTAAAAACTAAAAACTAAAAACTAAAAACTAAAAACTAAAAACTAAAAACTAAAAACTAAAAACTAAAAACTAAAAACTAAAAACTAAAAACTAAAAACTAAAAACTAAAAACAAAAAACTAAAAACTAAAAACTAAAAACTAAAAACTAAAAACTAAAAACTAAAAACTAAAAACTAAAAACTAAAAACTAAAAACTAAAAACTAAAAACTAAAAACTAAAAACTAAAAACTAAAAACTAAAAACTAAAAACTAAAAACTAAAAACTAAAAACTAAAAACTAAAAACTAAAAACTAAAAACTAAAAACTAAAAACTAAAAACTAAAAACTAAAAACTAAAAACTAAAAACTAAAAACTAAAAACTAAAAACTAAAAACTAAAAACTAAAAACTAAAAACTAAAAACTAAAAACTAAAAACTAAAAACTAAAAACTAAAAACTAAAAACTTAATAACGTTTGTTTTATTTGTGTTTCGTTTGCTCGAAGTTCCGTGTAAACCTTCAGATAATTGACCTTTGAATAATTTAAGGGTTTTTTGCCTTCCTCACTGAGGTAAGGCTATACTGCCCCTGATCGCATAAATGTCCCATATGCATTTTCATCGATTTCGAGTTATTGATGCAGTTTGGTTCAAAATTGTGTGCTCTTTCGAAAGAGCCTATAACATCCAGTACTTTGTTCTAGATATCAGGAGGAAATCCAGTTTTTTCGCGAAAATTTAACACGTAGCCTTATGTATGGGACAAACTTCAAATGCGTTTTTCTCAGCTTGCTGTTTTTGCATATGGGACATTTATGCGAACATGGGCAGTATAATCCTGCTCTAAAAATGAACTTTTCATCAAAAGCTGGAAGACCCACCTTCATGTATACATATCGACTCAGAATCGAAGACTAAACAAATGTCTGTGTGTGTATGTGTGTGTGTGTGTATGTGTGTGTGTATGTGTGTGTGTGTGTGTGTGTGTATGTATGTATGTGTCAAAATTCTTGCCAAGTTTTCTCAGCACTGGATGAACCGATTTTGATCAAACCAGTTGCATTCGACTTGGTTTAGGGTCCCATAGATCGCTATTGAATTGTTTGAAGTTTCGATAAGTAGTTCAAAAGTTATGTATAAAAATGTATTTTCACATATATCCGGATCTCACTTAAATGTATGTAAACGATGTCCGGATCTATCATCCAACCCATCGTTGGTTAGGTAATTGAAAGACCTTTCCAACGAGTCCAAAACATTGAAGATCTGGCAACCCTGTCTTGAGTTATGACCACTTAAGTGATATTTATGTACCTTATTGAAGCCGGATCTCACTTAAATGTAGGTAAGTGATATCCGGATCCATAATTCGACCCATCGTTGGTTAGGTAATTGAACGACCTTTCCAACGAGTCCAAAACATTGAAGATCTGGCAACCCTGTCTTGAGTTATGACCACTTAAGTGATATTTATGTACCTTTTTGAAGCCGGATCTCACTTAAATGTATGTAAGTGATGTCCGAATCTATCATCCAACCCATCTTTGGTTAGGTAATTGAAAGACCTTTCCAACGAGTCCAAAACATTGAAGATCTGGCAACCCTATCTCGAGTTATTACCACTTAAGTTATATATGTATTTTTTTCTGGATCTAAAAAAAATAGCTGAAATTTGTGTCCAAACCACTCATATTACCCATTGTTGGTAAAAAGTGAGGAAGGCATCAACCATATAGGTGGATTAAGTTAGTTTTTTTTTTTAATAATGACACTGTTCCAAATACATTCCCGATTCTGCCCAGTTCACATTTCATTGCATCTCATTGCTTAAGGGTGCACAGCAACCAAGGAAGTTGATGTCTTCTTGTTAAAAAATTAGCAAACTTACGGCAAATTGCAACAATCTGATTGTAAAAACAGTCAAACTTGGTTGTAAATTATTTTGCAGACAGTGTTTTAAGGGATGATTATAAAATTGTATTGATAGTTCCCGTAGTTTCGAAGATACTGAAATGTCTGTAACAAAAATCTTGGTGCAAAAGCTTTGGTTGATGTGCACTGTTAAATCTCATCATTAATAGAAATATTAAAAAAAAAATCCCATAATATGTAAAATATTTGCAATTGCAATTTGATGCTTGAAAAATTGGCTGCAAATTTGCTTAATTATCTCAAATTCCACAGGAATGCAATGAACTGCCCCACAGGAATTTCGAGCGAAAACAATCGACGAACCCGACAGAAAGAATTCTGTTACCGATATCGCCGGAAAGCAGTCAAAAAATACAATTTTATAATTGAATTCCTCAACCCTGCGAGTACACCGAACCACAACTCCCAACATGGCAAATACAGGACGAAAAATGCCATGACTCCCAACAGGTATTTTCGTACGTTCGTAACAAAAAAACGCCCGGTCCGAAGGAATCCCAGCACGCATATCAACCAATTTTTCACTAATTAACTTTTTTGCATTCTTTTAACACACTTTTCATGCGATTTTTTTTTTTGTGCTAGCTGATCCGATGGGAATTGATTGATAAGCAAAAATGGGTTAAATCAGGATGCCCCCAATCAAAGTTGCGCTTTTGAGTTATTAAAAATATTTATTATTTTAAGCTGAGTATTTTTTTTTTCAATCATAAAAATATTAATATTAAAAAAAACACTTTGTACAAACAATTTTGATCAAACAATTTATCCGGAAATTCCCTCGGCGTAATCGATAAAAATTTCGGGCAAACATGTTTATATTGTTACTAGCGGGTCCCAACATGTATGAAATTAATTAAAAATTGACATTCTGTAAAAGTGACGTTGGGGAATCCCAGTAAAAAAAAGCTGCACTGAAAAAGTCACCCCAAAAATCGTACCGCGCTGGTTGTTAATGCAAATTAAGAGGGTATTGTTGAAATAAATTGCTTGGTTATTAATTATGGGGGTGGATGCCATTTTTTTTGTTGCGACTATAAATTGATGGACGTCAGAATTGAAAACCATTCCCATTCTCTGCAATTATTTATCAGCTTCGTGGCAGGACGGAACACGTCTGATGTAAATGACCAATTTCTGGGTTAAAAATCCAGCCCATAAATAATGGGGATTGACTTGATTCAAATTAATTTATCGTAATTTGAGGCCATAATTTGATTACGGCTGTTGTTGTGTTTCGAAACAAAGTAAAAATGACGATGATGGAAATGATTGCAGGTGTTGATTACATGACACTTTATTTTGTTATGAAAAGGGATCAGGTTTTTAAACAGAATTATCTTTAAAATATGATTCAGGAAATTTTTAGCAAAAAACAAATTTACGCCATTTTTAAATATATTATAACATGAATTCTTCAAATTTGCTATGAAAAAATACCAATTTGTTCAGAGAACCCCAAAGATTGATTTCAATTATGAGATATTCAACAAAAACTCCGTGCAATTTTGTCACTCTTCTTATGAAATGTAGCACCAACCAGATTGTTCTATCTTAACACATCCTGCAAATGCGACAAGTTTTCAAAGAGAATTTTGGTAAGAGGACGTTCTGTCATTCTTGCATGCATATCTATTGTTTACATTTTAAATTACAATTCGGGACTGCGGCACTCTAATCCGGAATGTTCACGTTAATTTGACAACTTAAAAGTCAAAATTAGAAATTCAGTTCGTTTCAAGATTCCATCCTCCATTATGGCACTTTGACAGCTGCGTTGAATCCCGATGTCGTGTACGACAATGTTTGCTGAACAAACAGACAACTGTAGCAGACTGACGCTGAAACTCATCCTGACACATCGAACTGCCCTCTCAACTCGATATCACTTAGAAACTGTATCCTCTTTGCTACACAAATAAAAAACAAACAGAACGATATAAAATAAAAATCGATTCCTCACCGCGCTGGAAGCATCGCATCAGTTGATGGCACATTCCGCCATAAACGGTCCACGTGTCCCGCATGCATGGTGCAGTTGCAGTTTGCACCCATATCGGGTTCCACCGGTCCCACCCAGGACGGGACGCTAGTAACTCGGTGATGGTCACTTTATTTGCTCAGGTTTCCGCTCGGTCGCGGCCATTTGACCAGTAAATTGAGCGTTCGGTAATAGATAGTGTACTGTTGAAAACGGCTCACGAGTGTTTGGCTATGGGTATCGATCAATCAAACTAATGGTCGTGGTCTGTCTGGAAAACTTATGGCACACAAGTCGTTTTATTTGTACGAGATAGTTTACAATGTTTGCTGAAAGTAGAAACTTTGCTGAAATACCGTTTTGAATCAATTTTAGGAATTTTTCACTCACGCATCACCCCCCGTTTGACGTTTATGGCGAATCGCCATAATGGCGGCCCGCGTCATTAGGGCGCCGTTTGTTTCCTGCTCTGAGAGATAATCTCCGCATCCAATCTAGTTTAATTACTCTTAATGTTTGTTTTTATACTCGCTCATTTTTTAAAAATAATCCAATCGGCGAACAACTTTTTACGACACACGTACTCGTGCGGTGTAATTACGGTTTATGTCACACCAACTGGAACCATTTAAGCAACTTGCCGGTTTATTATAACAATTATCATATCACGGTACACCTTTGTTGGCTCACCTCGAAAGAACGGACCTGTGACCAGCACCAGAACCACCACCACATCTAGCGCAATAGTAATTATAGCACGAAAAACCGACATAAAAGTTTAGACCAAACAATAAAATTAACATATGTAAAAGGATCTCCCCCTTTTTCGGGTTGTTCCGTCGGTAGAAACCCATAAAACTAGCAAGACCCTTCCCAGAAAGCACCACGTGGAGCGCTCTCTCTTATCAGCCAACAATCAGGCAGTGAATAAATTCTACGCTGCAAAATGTCGGTCGGTGCGAAACCCTTTAATTCTTTCGTTTGAACAGGTTTGAACAAACGTGGGATTTTGTGGCAAGGTGCACACTCGTAATTGTTTGCCAGCAAAACAATAACGAGACTTCATTTGCCGATAAACTGACGTTGTCAGCTGTCAAAACTGTTCGTTTGATGGTGGGCGCCATAATGGCGCCCTAGCGCGGGCGCTCAACTGTCAAAACTGCCATAAACCTTTTCACGATGACGCCGTTATTTGAAAAGGATGAAATTAAAGCGAGACAATTAATTTGAATAATGAATTCATTTTCAGGGCGTTTCGGTTTTCGCTTCCAGATCACGTGGGCGTAAAGAACACATGTTTGTTGGAACCTTTGGCGATCCGAAAGGGCCGATTTCGAGGAAGTCTGAGCTTTGTTTTGTTGCGATATCGGGGTGCGAATTTCTGTGCGGTGTGTCCTAAGGTGAGGACCTTTTTTTTCGTTCCAAAGTCCTGAGGCAGGTTACGGTGGCCGGTTGATGATTATTGTCTGCCTGGCCTGGCGTTGGGGCTGGCCGTCACGTTCCGAACGGAACGGGGTTTGCGTGACTTTCCACAAAGAAACGCAGATAAATAGCAGACGGCAGGCGCGCAGCACACAAAAGGTTTGCTCTTTTGAATGAGTAATTTTGAGGCCTCTGGAATATTATGCTGTTGCTTTATGGTGATTCTCTACTGTTTTATGTTGGTTTGCAAATGGGCTGACCGGTGCTTGGGGGTCCGGAGCGAGTTCTCCGGAATTGCAACCATTAGTACCAATTGACGCCATTGGGGGGACAAGCTGGTTGAATTTTAATTTTTGGTATCGGATAAATATCTAATGTTGACAGACAGAAGTTGAACGAACGATGAAATTTTAAATATGTATTTTTTTCGGGATCCGGTGGTGTAGAGGTAAGCGTAGTTGCCTCTCACCCAGTCGGCCTGGGTTCGATCCCAGAAGGTCCCGGTGGCATTTTTCGATACGAGATTTGTCTGATCACGCCTTCCGTCGGACGGGGAAGTAAATGTTGGCCCCGGTCGGTCGTTAGCTCAGTCCAGGTGTAGGAATCCCTGGGTCCTGTCTCGATAGAGTCGCTGTTAGACAGTTGGACTCACAATCCAAAGGTCGACAGTTCGGATCCCGGGGTGGATGTTATCTTAGGTGTAAAAAGAGGCATGCAATTGGCTCAATAGTTTTTAGTTTTAAGTTTTTAGTTTTTAGTTTTTAGTTTTTAGTTTTTAGTTTTTAGTTTTTAGTTTTTAGTTTTTAGTTTTTAGTTTTTAGTTTTTAGTTTTTAGTTTTTAGTTTTTAGTTTTTAGTTTTTAGTTTTTAGTTTTTAGTTTTTAGTTTTTAGTTTTTAGTTTTTAGTTTTTAGTTTTTAGTTTTTAGTTTTTAGTTTTTAGTTTTTAGTTTTTAGTTTTTAGTTTTTAGTTTTTAGTTTTTAGTTTTTAGTTTTTAGTTTTTAGTTTTTAGTTTTAAGTTTTTAGTTTTTAGTTTTTAGTTTTTAGTTTTTAGTTTTTAGTTTTTAGTTTTTAGTTTTTAGTTTTTAGTTTTTAGTTTTTAGTTTTTAGTTTTTAGTTTTTAGTTTTTAGTTTTTAGTTTTTAGTTTTTAGTTTTTAGTTTTTAGTTTTTAGTTTTTAGTTTTTAGTTTTTAGTTTTTAGTTTTTTAGTTTTTAGTTTTTAGTTTTTAGTTTTTAGTTTTTAGTTTTTAGTTTTTAGTTTTTAGTTTTTAGTTTTTAGTTTTTAGTTTTTAGTTTTTAGTTTTTAGTTTTTAGTTTTTAGTTTTTAGTTTTTAGTTTTTAGTTTTTAGTTTTTAGTTTTTAGTTTTTAGTTTTTAGTTTTTAGTTTTTAGTTTTTAGTTTTTAGTTTTTAGTTTTTAGTTTTTAGTTTTTAGTTTTTAGTTTTTAGTTTTTAGTTTTTAGTTTTTAGTTTTTAGTTTTTAGTTTTTAGTTTTTAGTTTTTAGTTTTTAGTTTTTAGTTTTTAGTTTTTAGTTTTTAGTTTTTAGTTTTTAGTTTTTAGTTTTTAGTTTAGTTTAAGACGTTGGAAAATATGGCCCATTTTTTAAAATAGATTTTTGGAAAAAAAATCTCCTAAAATTGATCAAAGATAAAGCTTATATTTCTGAGTGCAATGTCCCTTTGCTTGACCGCAAAAAAAATGGATTTTTAATTAAATTTTTAAAATAAACCCTTCCTTCAAGGGGACCATAGTTAATCCCTCGTAAAATGTTGTCTTGCTTAATTTTTTTGCAATGAAAAGAGAAAAAGTTATCAGAAATGTTGTTCAAATCGTGTTTCTTACCGTTGTACATAAAAATTTGCAGAAGAAAACATTGTCAAACAAAATTCAAAATTCATTAAAAAAAATCAAGTTAATAAATTTGAAAACAAAAATAATTTCACAATTTTTTTAATCGATAGCAACGTTGTCATGTGAAGGCATTTAAAGGATTTTTTTTCGAAAAATTATCAATTTTTTGCAATTTTAAACCAATTTATGGGGGAAGAGCTAGGAAAACTTCCAATGATTTGCGTTTTTAGACTTTATTGATCGGACTTCTCCTTGCTGTGATACAACCTGACAAAGTTTAAATTTTGCTTTTGCCTTTTGGTCATTTCAATAAATTTGAATATAAAAATCGAGCCCAACATTTTATAATCTAAAAAAAAGTGTTGTCATCTCTTGCAAAATTACTCTGGTGAAAAAGTTATTAAACTTTTATTTTTGTTAGGATTTTATTTTAGCAACCAGAAGTCCGATCAAAAAAGTAAAAAATGAAAATTGAAGGACATTTTCCCAGCTATTCATAAATATTTTTAAAGGTTACTTTTCTTCAAATTATGTTGAAACGGCAAAAAAAATGCATAATTGCAAAAAAGATTGTAAAATCATTTGCAAATTTATTGCATTAATTTAAATTTTAATAAAATTTTAAATTTATTAAATACAAAAAGTTAGTTAGTTTTGATTGATTCTTATGTTAGAAGTATAAGACAACATTTTTTCGATGGATCAACTATGGTCCCCTTGGAACGAGCTGTCAAGTAGGACCTTTTCTGTCAAGAAGAACCGTGAGGTTAATTTAAAAAAATGATTTAAAAATGTGTACTCATTGTACTCAGAAAATAAGCTTTATGAGCAATCTTAGCTTTATTTTAGGACCCAATTGATATGAAAAAAAAGTGATCAGAAATGGTTTTGCAACATGTTTTTACCGTTGTATATAAAAATTCACAGAGTTTTAGGACCCTATTATCGATAGTAAACGTTCTCTCAAATTGGGTCCTAAAATGAAGCTTAGATTGCTGATATTATTGTTTACAGCGATAAAGCTTATTTTTCTGAGTACAATGACCCTTTGTACGACCACAAAGAGTTTGAAATGGATTTTTAAATCAATTTTGAAAAATTAACCTCGCGGTCCTTCTTGACAGAAAAGTTCCTACTTGACAGCTCGTTCCAAGGGGTCCATAGTTGATCCATCGAAAAAATGTTGTCTTGTCAAAAAAAAAAATGCATTAAAATGAAAAAAAGTAATCAGAAATGGAATTTAATCGTGTTTTTTACCGTTGTACATAAAAATTGACATATGGCTTTAGTTCCCAATTTGGTCCAAATCGGTAATGGTCGAGTCCATCGAAACCGTCAATTTAAATTCTATCTTCTTTTATCCACAAACCCTGCCGCCATCTGCACGTCACTTTCCGCAACTTTTTTTCACATGTCACCCCTCTGTTTTTTCCCTCTTCTCTCCCATTCTCCTGTCATTCGCGCGCTTCTGTCAACAACTTTTTTTCTTCTTTGCTGTTCCTCCCTCTCGCCCCAGCCCGATTCATTCAGTACTTTAGCTCACTCCGGAACGCCACGGTCGGCCATCGTCGTCGCGCGAGTAGATTCCGCGGAACGCCTCTTCGAGACTCGACCCTTCGCGCATCCGTGTGTTGGTGTGCGTGTTTACGTGCGCGTCACTGTGTGAGGGCATAGTATTTTCCCCTCTCTCTATCTCTGCCTCTCCCTGGCAGGGCCTTGAATCAGCCCACAAGTTGGAAGTGTCACTTTTTTGAACGGAGCAGGAAAATTTGAGCTCCGCGGAGAAAAAAGGGATAGGAAAAAAGTGGTTCCCGCAGATTGGCCTTGTTTTGGCACCGATTCCGGGCGGGTTCGTGTCGCGCACGATGGAAGTTATTTAGTGTCACGAAGTGGTTCTATTTTAGGGCGAAGAATTTAGCGAAAAAGAGCAGTGAAGTTCTCGAGAATCGAGTGATAGGGGAGTGAAAATCGTCGAATCTCGGAAGAGTTGTCCGGAGAAGGAAGAACCCCTCGCGGGGCAGAACCAGCAGCACAAAGCGTACACGGGGTCGCAGCTTAATTTTATGGCCTCGGCCAGAGCTTTGGTCACGGTTCAGTTGCTTCCAGCAGCAGCAGCTTGGTGAGAATTTTTCGTCTGAAGAATCTCTGTGTGGCTGGCCTACGCCCCTTTTTCACCCCGGAGACCGCGGGACCTGGTGGACATTCCCGTGTTGACGACGTTGGAGCAGGCGGACGGGCAGAACCAGCTGCGGAAGTGTCATGAACTCTCGAATCAAGTGAGTGAAGTTGTTTACAATCAATATCCAAATTTGAAAAATCAGTAAGAATTCTGAGAAAGAAGAAAGTTAATTAAAAACAAGCTCGGACGGGGAGGTCGAAACCTCTCCCCCTGAACCCACCCACACATGGGGAAAGGAAGCTGAGCTGATAAGAGCAATCAACCAGCGTTGAGTTGAGGAAGATCAAAAAGTCCAACTCAAACAGCAGTTCAGGGTAGAATTTTGCCAACAGAAGCAAACGGAACGAAGATGAATGAGAATGTGTCCCAGACCCACCCACCCCCACGTTCTGTTTGTGTTGTATAGCTCTTGGCTATGAGGTTTGTTGGTGGCAGAGGCCTTGAACGCGTTCGTGATTGCGATGCGTCTTCGGGTTGTTTTTGGTTCTTCTTGGGACAGGGCAGGGTAGAATGGATTGGTGGGTTTTTTGTCAGGAAGAGTTTAGTTTCAGTTTGGGTAAATTTATTCGTGGGAATTTTGCGTGATTCATTGAATTACAAAGAAGTTGGGAACAAGACAGCTTCAAACAAAACTAACAATGTCTAACAAAACAATGTCCATAATTGAAAATAGATACGGCTTCTATGAAAAACGCATTTTACTTTTTGTTGCCAAACCTTTGCCAAAGCAATTTATGATTGGAATGGCATATTAGCCGTTTGATTTTTCGCATTGACAGCCAAAATTAGACCAAAGCAAAATAAACTAATTGAACTGATACACAATCTTTAACCCTTTAACAATTTTTGCTTAAATTAACGGAGCCTTCAAAAATACTAAAATACAGTCAAGACTCGATTATCCGAAGTTGTGGTTATTTGAATGTTGCCCAGGAACTTCATACTAAACAAATTTTCATTTTTGAAGTTGATGTCAGTAAACGCTTAGGGGAAGGTGGGGCAAGACGACCATATGGGGCATGAGGAACAATCGCTAGTAAGGCCGTATTTTTTACAATTTTGATTATTTCCAGTATGATGAATTGTTGCTAGCAATGCAATTAGCTGATTCTACTACCACATAACCACCAAAACGACGTAAACGCCACGGGGCATAATATTGAATGAAGTTTTTTTTCAAAACCTTTGTTTCCTTATAATATTTGGAAAGTACAAAATAAGGCTTAGGGTTCGTTTTAAGGCTCATTTTATCAAAATGCTATTTTTCCTAGATCAGTAGTGTCCCTACCAATGACTTGCACGCATTATAAAGTATGATTTATGTTTTGGTTATTTTTGTAGAGAGCTTTTAAAAAATCTTGTTTAGGTGGGGCAAGTGTACAATATGGATTATTAGTATGGAAAAAAATACGAATTGCTGCAGCAACATATTTTATTGTGAAAAAAATACATAAAAGTTCTTAAAAACTGATAATCAATTGTTTAAAAAATTGTCCATACACGATATAATAATATCATCAAAATTTACTATTTATCATCTAAGTAATATTTTTTTCGTAAAAACGCTCAAATTTTTAGTAAAATATTATTTTTTTAATCTAAAAATGAAAGAAACGTTTCAAATACATCCTAATCTGATGTATCTAAGTGACAATTGTTAGTAAATTAGCATGTTTTTTCATGCATTGTTCCTCTTGCCCCAACGGGTTGTTCGTCTTGCCCCACTAATTGAGTAGAACGTACGAAAAATCAAAAAAATTAAAATCAATTTTATACATTAAAAAACAGATTTTTTTAAAAACTTGTTCTATCAAAGTCTCAGTCAAGACCTGGAATAAGATGATTCTAATAAATCCGACAGATTTTTTAACGTTTTTAATGGGTTATAACGAGCATTTCCTTAGCTTGTTACACTTGCCCCACTTTCCCCTAAGTTTCTTTTTCAAGGTATGATAGATTATTAGTCAAATTTTTAGTAGTTTATTGCTAGTTACATTACCAAATGCCCTTTTTCAATATTTCGTCACCGCCATTTTGGCCGCCATCTCAGGTTTGAAATTTCCAATTCACTTTAGAGCCTTTTTAGGTTCATATTTGAGAAAAACGGAGATTGCCAAACTTGATTTTTTTGTTCAAACTATGTCATTTTTTGACACCTTAAACTTATCAAAAAATGAGAATGTTCAAAAATGGTTATTTTGCGCAATCTTTTTTAGGTGAAAAGTTCAACTTTTCATTGAAAAATGGGTCGTGGCGTGGCCAGAGAAGTAGGCCATCAGTCGTGTGGTGTTCGTTGGATCGATCGGAGTGTGAATCGGTGCGCGAGAACCCGCGGGAAAGTGGTAGAAAGTTCTCGAAATCATTGAAAAAGGGGTCGCGGCGTGGCCAGAGAAGTAGGCCATCAGTCGTGTGGTGTTCGTTGGATCGATCGGAGTGTGAATCGGCGCGCGAGAACCCGCGGGAAAGTGGTAGAAAGTTCTCGGAATCATTGAAAAATGGGCCGTGGCGTGGCCAGAGAAGTAGGCCATCAGTCGTGTGGTGTTCGTTGGATCGATCGGAGTGTGAATCGGTGCGCGAGAACCCGCGGGAAAGTGGTAGAAAGTTCTCGAAATCATTGAAAAAGGGGTCGCGGCGTGGCCAGAGAAGTAGGCCATCAGTCGTGTGGTGTTCGTTGGATCGATCGGAGTGTGAATCGGCGCGCGAGAACCCGCGGGAAAGTGGTAGAAAGTTCTCGAAATCATTGAAAAATGGGTCGTGGCGTGGCCAGAGAAGTAGGCCATCAGTCGTGTGGTGTTCGTTGGATCGATCGGAGTGTGAATCGGCGCGCGTGAACCCGCGGGAAAGTGGTAGAACGTTCTCGAAATCATTGAAAAATGGGTCGCGGCGTGGCCAGAGAAGTTTGCCATCAGTCCTGTGGTGTTCGTTGGATCGATCGGAGTGTGAATCGGCGCGCGAGAACCCGCGAGAAGTAGTGGAAGCTTCGGGAAATCAACGAATAAGAGATTTGCGTCGCCGCGTATTATATTTACATTTCATTCTGAAAGCCCATCCCATAGCATCGGTGCTCGGATGGCACGCCGGCGGTAAGAAGTAAAAATACGCGATTGATAAGTCCTTCTCATAGCGTCGTAGCTCGGAAGGCAACGATTGTTTCACTTTCTGGTCATATCATCTACCAAGATGAATCCTGACCTTCCCTTTCCTTCCCCTACTAACACAATTCCCCCAATTCCCGTGATGCCTGAAGGAGATGCTGTGGATTCAACGGTCTCATGCGGTGTCAACAGGTATAGAGTGACAAACTCTGTGTCTGATGAGTCTGCAACTTCAAATATCGGACTAACATTCCTACCTTTGTTGAACTGCATCTCCTTGGGGGGGCGCCGGTATTGACTTAAAGCAGAGATCTTCAGGGGTTATACAGTGAGGATGATTAGCTCCCACTATTCATCTGTTGGTTCATTGTGTAACTTCAGCTGATCCGTCAATAACGGAGTAGCAGCTCATTGGCAGTCAACCATGCTCATGCTCATGCTCATGCTCAAAAGTTCAACTTAAAAAGGAGATTTTTTTAGGAGTATATCTATTTTTCTGAAAAACTCAAAGCAATATCTTCAACTTTGCCGAAAACACCAAATCGATCAGAAAATCCGTTCTCAAAATACAGATTTTTGAATAATTGATTAGCTTTTCTTTGGACTGTTGCTAAAATTGTATGGAGACTTGTTTGGACAATTGTAAGCAATGATTAAAAATTACTTTTTTGGCTATTGATAAGGCTAGTGATATTTCGCGATCGGTGAAATTTGATAAATACCTCAAAATTCAAAATAATTTAGTATCAAATTACTCCTTAGTGCATTTCAACATTGATTATTCAATTCAAACAATCCACAATTTTTTTAACGGCATTTTAAAACTCATTTTTGAAGATATTGTTTGTTAAAATGTTTTGCGAAATGCAGAAAAATGATTGTAAATTTCCAGCGAAATTACCTTCAGTTTCAACATGCCAATATGAACACACAGAAACATGTTTTCTTTATTAGAAAAAGTTTCAAAATGGATGTGAGAGAACGTTCTTTAAAAAATAAAACTGCAACAAAAGAAAATGCAGTGCAGTTTGAGATATTTTATTTTTAAATCTCCGTAAATTTAATTAAAATAACGATAAAATTAAGTTTTTTAATTCAATTTTGTTTAAAAATAAAAGGCTTGTTGAAAGAAAGTTTGTTGAGCACTATCCAATGTTTTCAAATTTTCATTTTTATAAATGGAATTTTGCCTAACCTTTTTGAAATACTCAAATATCCCTTTTGCTGAAAACCATATCATTTTTCACATTATTCTGATTCTACTTTTGCTGGATTCTTTGTTAAGGATTTTTTGTCATTATTTTTGCCTTCCTCACCTCAATTAGGAAAGGCTATAAAATCACTCGAAAAAATAACTTCTTTATTCGACCTTGTAGACCCACCTTCACGTATACCTATTGGCTCAAAATCAAATTCTGAACAAATGTCTGTGCGTGTGTCTGGATGTGAGTCCGTGCACCGAAAAATATGCACACGATTATCTCCGGACTGGCTGAACCGATTTGGACCGTTTTGGTCTCATTCGATCCGTCTTGGGGTCCCACAAGACCCTAGTTAATATTATTAAGTTTAGAAAAGTACTTCAAAAGTTATACTAAAAAAAACGATTTCAGCTCGGAAGCTTCGGAAGATTGTAAAAATAGTGGTTTTTATAAGAAAACCCGTCATGCTATATATTGTTAGAAAGGCATTTGAAAGACCTTTCCAACGTGTTCAACAGATTGAAGTTCTGACAACCCCATCAAAAGTTATGAGCACTTAAGTGTTTTTTATACACTTTTTTGAGGCCGGATCTCAAATATCTTGTTGAAAAAGTTGTCCGGATCCGGACCCATCGTTAGATAGGTAATCAAAAGACCTATCCAACGAGCCCAACAGATTGAAGATCTGACAAACCTATCAAAAGTTATAAGTACTTTAGTGTTTTTAATACACTTTTTTGAGGCCGGATCTCAGATATTTTGATAAATATAAGTGTTATTTATACACTTGTTTGAGGCTGTGTAGTGTAATCACTTTATTAATGCGAGGAAGGCACCAACCACCTAAAGGTGAATAGTAACGTTTTTTTTTATTTTAGAGGTTGTATTTTGTATCTGCTTACTTTTTCAGTAACACTTTTTTGCGTATTTTTTTTTTGCTTCTCGAAAAAAATCGTCACTTTGAACTGAATTAAACTTCTTGTTTTATGGTTTTCTTTGTTAATTTTTAGTATTTTTATGTGCATTTATCTTGTTTAAATTTTAATTTTTTTTTGTTTCTCATACTCATACTACTCTGGAGAACTGACTGACTGACTGACAAATCGGAAAAATATTATTAAGTTTAGTTAAAATTAGACAAACTCCTCTAAAAGAATTCGATATCCTTTTTCTCTATTCAAGGAGAGAGATTTTAAATTAATTCTGGAATTCTTCCCACAAATATTTTCAATTACTAAATCGATCATAAAAAAAATTAAGAATATTTGCATAAATGTTATCAAGGATCCTGCTTTTCTATTCAAAGATCAAAAATCACTCACTCATCACCGAACGAATCTTTGCCGACTGGAGCGCGCAACCATTCGCGAGCGAACACGACAATCTGGCTGCCACTTCACTCAGCGAAAAAATACTTCGTGAATTTCTTTACCTGCTCCGTCCGTCAACCCGAGTCACTCACAAATATGCTCAGAAAGGAGAGAACCTAAAAAAAGACTAGCGCGGCGCTCACTTGGCCTGCACTACCTCAGTTTGCCGTCAATCAGAATTTTGCCGTCAATCAGAATTTGGCATGGTGGAAATTGCTACCAAATGTGTCTTTAATGTTGGGTAAACAACTAAATTGCAGAATATCATTGATATCATTGATTTTAAGCAATTTCTTAAATGATCAAAGCAAAGCCGATCGCGAAATATTTTTAATCAGCTTTGAGCGACTCAACGAAATCGGTCTCTCTGAACCACTCGCTGTACTACCCGATTGGAGTGAGAGGGAAAGCGTGTTCAGTAGCGATTGGTGTGGAAGTGACAAACGGTAGGAACACGTCAGAGCAGTTTTTCGTCGCGCTAGATTTGTGCTTGCGAGTGACTGAGTCTTTTTGGAGCAATCAGGACCCTTGCTTTTCCTGTCATTCTCGAACGACGAAACGCCGTATTTTTCTCTACCAAAAATAACAGTTTGGAAAAATAATGCCCAATACCAGTGCTAAAAAGTTCTACTTTTCAACACTGAAACGGGTGCTGAAAAGTCGAACTTATTACGAAAGTTTTATGAAAATGCGAGAACGTCCACGTTGTTTATGGATGACCTTAAAGGTGAAAAATCATGATTAAAAATGTGCTTTATCTTTGACTTATATTAGAACAAACAAAAAGTAAAAAGAACTCATATTTAAAATTGATATCAAAGGAATGGTCAAATGTCAATTTATTTAAGATGTCTCCGTCTAACGTGGTCATTTCTAAGAAAAAGAACATCTATAAATCTCAAAAATCGAATCGATATTTTTTCAACTTTACCAATCTTCAACTATCAGAGTTGAATGACAGCGTCAAGTGACGTGCGCACAGAGAGATATAAAAAGTACAACGACTCCACAGTCCACACATCGTCCACAAATCGTGGGCCCCCCTAAATCACATACCCACATGGGAACAGGCACGACGATGACGACCATCAGTCAGCTGCTGAACGAGCCCAACAAAAGCTTTGAATGTAGCCGATACGATGGCCATTTGATGAGGTGAGGAGTAAAAGCAAAACTCCAACAAACTTGCCACAGGCAGGCAGTCAGCAAAAGTGTGGTTGTGATGGTGGTTTTTGTTGTCGTTGTATACAATACGGAATAACACGCGTAGGTACCACATACATTGTAAACACAACCACAACAAAGGGAGAAAGGATTTGGACTGTTCAACTAGTTGATTTAAGGTTTTCTTATTGTTTAGGTTGTAATATTGTTAATTAAATGTTGTAATTTTGAGTTTGTTTATTAATTTTTCATTTTATTTGTTTGACCTTTTGTTGACTAATTCAATTCAAAGCTTGACTCAAGTGTTCAACAAAATCAACAAAATAATCAAAAGAATACAAAACTCTTCTCTCTACAACAAAGAAAAAGTCAAACGGGAAAAATCAAGCAGCTGAGACCAACCAGGACTTGGTTGAGCCATTTCCCATCCATTTTCTTCTCCGCCTGGGGCAGGATTTTCCAGACTCTGCTCTCATGGGAATTTTGGAGCATGGAAGGGGGGCAAAGAAAAAATGAAAATGAGCTCAACAAAAAAGAAAAAGAAGGAAAAACAAGGTGTGCCCTAGAGAGATGTTATTTTCGTTTCTTCAGCATCCTTTCCCAAATCCTAGCGCCTTCTCACCCGTGGGATCGTATTGATAAGCAGCCCCAATTCGGTTGAGGGGATGAAGGGAGGGAGAAAACCCATCCCGGCATCGATTTTCCGTTTTGCGCCCTTCCCCAACGTGACACAAATTGGAATGCTAACATGAGTTTCTTCTTCTTTCTTCTTCCTTTTTTCCAGGGAGGATGTCAGCCGACTATTCGAGTACTGGTGCGAGATTGCTCCCGGGAGTGCGGCCTCTTCTCCGGCGGGCACTCCGGAGGACAAGGCGGCGGCAGCGAGGGGCATCGGCGGTGGACACATTGTGCAGAGCTTCCCGGAGTCGTTCAAGGATGCGAAGGTGATCGCGGACATTCCGTCGTTTGCGTACCCGTGCAGTTTTGAGAGGTGAGGGATTTTTACAAAAAAAATAATCTTTTGGGGAGTTTGGGAGATATTTTTTTGATGGAGTGTATATTTTGTATTTTTTTGTGGTGGATGTTTTATTTGGACTGCGTTGGGGTTTATTGGAGGGTTGTTTTGTTTGGTATTTTTGTATTTTTGTATTTTTGTATTTTTGTATTTTTGTATTTTTGTATTTTTGTATTTTTGTATTTTTGTATTTTTGTATTTTTGTATTTTTGTATTTTTGTATTTTTGTATTTTTGTATTTTTGTATTTTTGTATTTTTGTATTTTTGTATTTTTGTATTTTTGTATTTTTGTATTTTTGTATTTTTGTATTTTTGTATTTTTGTATTTTTGTATTTTTGTATTTTTGTATTTTTGTATTTTTGTATTTTTGTATTTTTGTATTTTTGTATTTTTGTATTTTTGTATTTTTGTATTTTTGTATTTTTGTATTTTTGTATTTTTGTATTTTTGTATTTTTGTATTTTTGTATTTTTGTATTTTTGTATTTTTGTATTTTTGTATTTTTGTATTTTTTTATTTTTGTATTTTTGTATTTTTGTATTTTTGTATTTTTGTATTTTTGTATTTTTGTATTTTTGTATTTTTGTATTTTTGTATTTTTGTATTTTTGTATTTTTGTATTTTTGTATTTTTGTATTTTTGTATTTTTGTATTTTTGTATTTTTGTATTTTTGTATTTTTGTACATTTAATTGTAATTTTTCATTAATACAAAAATATCAAATAATTCAAAAAAAAAAAATACAAAATACAAAAATACAAAAATACAAAAATACAAAAATACAAAAATACAAAAATACAAAAATACAAAAATACAAAAATACAAAAATACAAAAATACAAAAATACAAAAATACAAAAATACAAAAATACAAAAATACAAAAATACAAAAATACAAAAATACAAAAATACAAAAATACAAAAATACAAAAATACAAAAATACAAAAATACAAAAATACAAAAATACAAAACACAAAATACAAAAATACAAAATACAAAAATACAAAAATACAAAAATACAAAAATACAAAAATACAATAATACAAAAAAAAAACAAAAAATACAAAATTAAAAAAAAATATTTTAAAAATACAGTATCATAAAATTAAAAAAAAAACAGAAATACAGAAAATTAAAAAAAATAACATCATATAAGTCTGGTACAAATTTTATTTAAAGTTTTTAGGGGCCCACCTTCAAAGTTGGCCCAAGAATCAGGGGGCAAAACAAATATTTTTTTCAAAAAACTTCAAAATTTCAGTTAAAATTTAAGTTCAGTCCCCTGTGTTTCAAACCATTTTTAGCATGTTTGGGTTGATTCAAAAATCTTTTGATTTTTTTTTCGATGTTTAGTATCGCATGAATTTTTTTTGTTAAAATTTTTGTTTTCGTCAAATCTTACATTTTTTAAAAACTTTTGCCCCCCTTCCGCCCAGAGCAGAGGGACAAAAACTTTGAAAAATATTTGCATCCGCCTAAAAATACAAAAAAAACCTTATAATACGAAAAAAATAATACTAAATATTACAAAATACAAAATAGAACAATAAATAGAACAATAAAATGTAGATAAAAAATACAAAAATATAATAATGCAAAAATACCTAGAAATTTTAAAATTCTTGAAATATTTAAAAAGCTTTGAATGTATTAAATATAAAAAAATATACACCTAAAATACTTAAAAACATTTTTTTGAACATTAATTAGGCCTTTGCATTTTTTTAAGTTTATGCCCCTCGACGCTGTCCAAACATCGAGGCAAGGGCAACAAAATAAAAATAGTATACAACAATTTAAATTACAATCCAGCATGGATCATCAAAATATCAAGGTATTGCTGATTTTTCCGAAAAAAAAAACTTTTTGCGGTATTGTACAAAAAATTAAAATATGTTTATTGTACACAAGAAAAGGTATTTTAAATTGTTTACAGTCAGTGTTGAGATTCGAGTGAGAAGAAGGAAAGCTTTTCTCACTCGCGAGCGAGGGAGAGAACTTGTAGTCCTTTTCTCTTCTCGCTCGCGCTCGCCTTTTTTCTCGCGTTCTCGCTCTCGCCGCGAGCGCCTCGTGCTAGCCTTTCGTTCCAAGATAGCAATTTGTTTATCAGATTTATGAATGCGAACGACACGATAGTAAAGAAGTGTAACTTCGATAGTTGTGTTGTTTTTTTCTTCGTTGCCAACTTGTTTTACTTCTCGCGAACGGGCAATTATTTCTCGCGAGCTAGCCCGTTCGCGAACGGGGGAGAGAACGGGCAATCGGCGAGTTTCTCTCGGCAGCTCGGGACTCGCGGCGAGAACTCGAGAGAGACGATAATGCCAACACTATTTACAGTTGAATAGACTTTTATTTCCATTAAAATTTTAAGTTTTTCGAAAAAAAATATGTTCTTCCCCCTAATTATTTGGGCCAATTATACTTTTGAATACTTTAAATACTTTAAATACTTTAAATACTTTAAATACTTTATATACTTTAAATTCTATAAATAATTTAAATACTTTAAATACTTTAAATACTTTAAATACTTTAAATACTTTAAATACTTTAAATACTTTAAATACTTTAAATACTTTCAATACTTTAAATACTTTAAATACTTTAAATACTTTAAATACTTTAAATACTTTAAATACTTTAAATACTTTAAATACTTTAAATACATTAAATACTTTAAATACTTTAAATACTTTAAATACTTTAAATACTTTAAATACTTTAAATACATTAAATACTTTAAATACTTTAAATACTTTAAATACTTTAAATACTTTAAATACTTTAAATATTTTAAATAATTTAAATGCTTTAAATACTTTAAATACTTTAAATACTTTAAATACTTTAAATACTTTAAATACTTTGAATACTTTCAATACTTTAAATACTTTAAATACTTTAAATACATTAAATACTTTAAATACTTTAAATACTTTAAATACTTTAAATACTTTAAATACTTTAAATACTTTAAATACATTAAATACTTTAAATACTTTAAATACTTTAAATACTTTAAATACTTTAAATACTTTAAATACTTTAAATACTTTTAATACTTTAAATACTTTAAATACTTTAAATACTTTAAATACTTTAAATACTTTAAATACATTAAATACATTAAATACTTTAAATACTTTAAATACTTTAAATACTTTAAATACTTTAAATACTTTAAATACTTTAAATACTTTAAATACTTTAAATACTTTAAATACTTTAAATACTTTAAATACTTTAAATACTTTAAATACTTTAAATACTTTTAATACTTTTAATACTTTTAATACTTTTAATACTTTAAATACTTTAAATACATTAAATACTTTAAATACTTTGAATACTTTAAATACTTTATATACTTTAAATTCTATAAATAATTTAAATACTTTAAATGCTTTAAATGCTTTAAATACTTTAAATACTTTAAATACTTTAAATACTTTAAATACTTTAAATACTTTAAATACTTTAAATACTTTAAATACTTTAAATACTTTAAATACTTTAAATACTTTAAATACTTTAAATACTTTAAATACTTTAAATACTTTAAATACTTTAAATACTTTAAATACTTTAAATACTTTAAATTCTTTAAATACTTTAAATATTTTAAATACATTAAATACTTTAAATACTTTGAATACTTTAAATACTTTATATACTTTAAATTCTATAAATAATTTAAATACTTTAAATGCTTTAAATACTTTAAATTTTTTTTAAATAATTTAAATACTTTAAATTATTGAAATGTTTTAAATACTTTAAATAATTAAAAAAATAAATACTTAGAATACTTGAAATACTTTATAACTAAAATACATTAAATACTTTAAATTATTGAAATGTTTTAAATACTTTATAAACTTAAATACTTTAAATTATTGAATTGTTTTAAATACTTTAAATACTTTAAAACATAAATACTTGAATACTTTAAATACTTTATAAACTTAAATACTTTAAATACTTTAAATTATTGAAATGTTTTAAATACTTTAAACATTTAAAAAAATAAATACTTTAAATACTTTAAATTATTGAAATGTTTTAAATACTTTAAATACTTTCAATATTTTATATACTTTTAATAAATACTTTAGATACTTCAAACTCCTTCTCCCCTGGATTTTTGAAATGTATTTTTCCTGATTTTTTTGTCAAGGTTAACAGTCTGGAACCGTGCCTAAAAATCCCGTTTCAATTAATATGAAATTCCAATAAGACTATAATGGCAATTTCGGGCATGCGGTCTATACTGTTGATGGGATTTTTTTTTTCATTTCCAATTTCTGCTTTAATGAAATTTTCAACTCGATTTCCACCCATTTGCTAATGATCTAACCTGTAACGTTTTCCGCAATCGCTTCAAGAAAACAAAATAAAAACGTGATAACTAAACCGGCCTGACCGCACAAAGTCAGCGCGCGCGCAGCGCGGAATAACTTATTAACCGCGGTGTACAAATTAGAGCTGGAAATACCCAACCTGACTAACACTGCTTTGTGGTGGTTACCGATAGTTTCAACGAATGTTCTATGGAATGTCGCAGGGTTGTTACGGACGGCGCGGATCGCGCGGATGGCGCGGATGGCGCGTATCGCGCGGATCTGGCGCGGATTTGCTGGCTAATTTTGCTCAGGCGCGGATTTCGCGCGGATATCAATTTGATAAACAAAATAATTGATAACGATAGAATTTCTTTCAAATTACAAAGAAAAATATTATTAGGAATTAAATAAATTAATTCTTTTTCGTTGAGTGCGAAAATATCAGTTTCTAAGAAGTTGTTAATGAAGAAAATTTTGTTCAAAAAATTATTGATTGTTTTTTTTTTTCTTAATATGAAACTTCGAAATAATCTTCAAGAAGCGATTTTTTTAATGTATGGAGATTTGTTATATTAATTCAACATAACATTACAACTCATTATTTTTAAAACATCTGCCTTACAATTCAAATAAATATCAAATTTTATTAAAATCAAAAGAACAAAATTCGAAAAATTACAGAATTTTAAAAATTTGAAGCAATGAAACTTTTTAGATTTTCTATGTTTTTCAATATAAAAATTTAAATTTTTTAATTTTTGGTTTATTAAAAAAAAACAAAACTTCTGTTACCACTCTGATTCAGGTAGAATTGATTCTACTCCCAATGGAGCACCCACAGTCGAGCAGTTTTTGACATTTCGCTCCATAAAAAATACATTGTACAAAAAAGCAAAAACTGCTCGAATGGAAATGTTCCATTTGAAATTTCAGAATTTACATATTCAAAAAATAAAAAAATTAGAATTCATAATTTGAAATTGTCAAAACTTACAGACTTAAAAAACCTAAAAAAGTACGAATTATTAAATTGAAAAATTACGAAAATGTTACAATTGATTTTGTTATTTTTATTTTTTAAGGAAAGTTCTTAAGTTATCAAATAAATTTTTTTTAAATTATTAGATTATTAAATTATTTGATTATTATATTATTATATTATTAAAATTATTAAATTTTTAAATTATTAAATTATTTAATTATTAAATTATTAAATTATTAAATTATTAAATTATTAAATTATTAAATTATTAAATTATTAAATTATTAAATTATTAAATTATTAAATTATTAAATTATCAAACTATTAAATTATTAAATTATCAAATTATTAAATTATTAAATTATTTTTTGCCATTTTCTTAGTTCGGATCATTTTCGGAGTCATATTTTAGTTTAGAGAAATTTAGAGAAGGAAATAATAGAAATTTCGTGTTTCGATTTTCCAGAGTAAAGTTTTGGCGAGAATTATCAAGCACTAAATACCTAGATTTTATAATTTGGTGATTTATTTTATGGCTTTAATTTTTTAAAATTTTCGAATTTAATTTTTTTCTGAATTTGTTTTTAAAGCAACGATATTTAAAGTGTTGTAAAAAACGCTAATATTGTTTCAGAAATGGCAAAAAAGATTCCATTTGGTACAGGTGCGATATGAATCCACAACTGATCAACGGTACTGATCCAAATGCCTTCTGTATTATTCTTTTTTCGATTAAAATTTCATTCATTATGTTACACCCTTTTATTTTTTTTCGCGATTTTTTTTTATATGGCGCGGATTTCGCGCGGATTGGGTTTTGGGGTCGGCGCGGATCTGGCGCGGATTTTTTCTCGACTTTTCCGTAACAACCCTGCATGAGGGAAGAGAGTACCGACAATGGTCGTTCAATCCGCGCCCCTGGAACGAAACGAAGATCGCGCGGAGATAATTCCATAAACCAACCTGCTCACTGTTCGTCGAGCTTATCCAGAAAGTGTATAATTATTTATGATGTCACACGATACGTGGTCGCGGGCAGAGAGTTTCACGACACACTGACAGATCTGCCTACTTGGTGTGAGTACCTAAACGACCTGTTATGTACATGGATTGTTGTGCGCTACCGTGCTTTGTAGACTTTTGTGAGTCAAATTACAACGGATTCGCATTCGTTCGGTCAAGTGCGTTTGCGTGGCTCGCTGCTCTGACGAACGGAAACGGCAGTTGGTTCTTTGTTAGTTCTGGCCTGGTTTGGACGATAAACTGATAACAACAATGGTTTACTTGCATGCTAATTGCCAATTAAGATAGAATGTATCCAAGTCGTGATTTCAGTTTTGTACTGAATTTTTAGCTTTTTTGTTCCAATCCCACGAAAAGCTACAAAAAATTGACTGCAAACATATTTTTGCCATGATGAATCATAATATTAAATATTGACGCAGTGATTGTCAGCTGATTCCAGCAGGCAGACCTAGCCCCAACACCTTCCAAGAATTTCAGTATCAATACCCCGTTCAGCATTCAGTCAGGCCAGTTTGACCAAACCCACCCCAACTTCCTCAAGTTCCACTTCAGCGCAGAGATCAACGGTCATGGCAAGATATACCCTACCGGTTGAGCAAACCCGGCGATAAGCACAGAAAAAACCGTAAATTTAATGTATAAAATACCAAATTTGAACTCTCGTGGCAGTGATGCCAGATCTAAAGTGTTGAAAATAATTTGAAGAGTTGTTTAATTACAATTTAAATAAGAATTGTTTATTTTTTTCAAATATTGCATTCTAAAGTTTTTTTCAAAATTTCGTAGATGCTCAAATCAATTGACAGGGTTGCCAGTATCAATATTTTTCAGTTAATTGAACTATTACAAACAAATTTATTTACAAATCTTTCAACTGTGCACTTCACTGTCCGTAAAAATGCCATTCCGAGCAATTTCAACCGACTTCTGGTATGATTCACTTTCTGGTCTTCTTTGTTTTCGTCGTCGTCTTCGTTGCAGCGCCGCCGGTAGGTGCGTTGAACGGCATTTGCACTCACTCATTCCTCACTTTGCTCACTACAAATTGCCAATCTCGTTGATATATTACATAGGTAATATCGCTTTCGAGGAAGTCGTTGCTGTTTCTGCGATTCCCTTCCATCCCTTGAGTACTGCGGATTTTGCACGGAGAAAAATCAGTTCCAAAAATCGTGAACAAGCGTTCATGAAATTTTGAACAAAATGTTCAAATTTCTAGGTACGTTTTTGAAAAACGCGAACTTTGAATGTGTTTTCCAATTTAAATAAAGATTTTTCACGATTTTCAGAACAGATTTTTCTCCTTGTGTTGACCCTTTGGAAGACAAGGGTGATGATGATTTTCCAATAAAGATAGTGTCCTTTTCCTATACAAAAAAAATCTGTAATAGAAAACAACAATATACTAAAGACAATTAAATAGAAGATAAGTTGAAAAAACACGAAAATGTTAAAATATTGAAAAAATCAATAAACAGCAAAGACGAAAATTTGCAGGGTTCATCTCCCAAGAACCGGCTTCAGGGGTTGGCGTATTGATGACTACGTGTGTGCTTTTACGACCCCCGCCGACGATGATCCGCAGCTTTAAACTCACACATGCGTTCGAAGTCGTTTGAACATTTCATTCACGTTCTCCGCAAACGACAGCGGCTCCTATTCGAGAGGCCATCAAATCTGGTCGAGGTCGTCGTCGTCAGCGGATGCATAAAAATGCAAACGATGCAATTTAGAGCGCAGTTTCGTTCGTTCGAAATCGAATCTGTTTATGTTTGGAGCCGTCACTCAAAATTGAACGGCTGATAAGGTCCCATTTTGCCCCACCCCGTAGTAACGTCCCATTAAGCGCCAGGAAGTTCTGCTCCAGTTTCACAGTTTACAGCTCGGAGGCGATTGAACGGTGCATTTGCGGAAGGTTTCTTCCTGTGTTCGTCTTTAATATAATACGCTGGGTGTCTTTAAATCATGCTCCTAAGCATCTCCGCGCAGTAACTGTAACGACCTGCGAGCGCCTCAATAAAAATTGAATTAAATTATTAGTGGGCATTATCGGTGGTGTGGGGTCGCCAGTTGTGAGTGTGTAACCAGACCAAAACATCGTGTTTGGTGGTACTGTACAATTTTGTGAAGCATGGTGTCGACTGAACTACAACGCTAAATCTAAAAAAATCATTTCCTTTTAGTTTTTTTTACAGTTATTAGAAATCACGTGGACACTTTAGGGGGGGGGGGGGTATGGCGATTGTCCACGCTCCATACAAAAAAGATTTTTTTTGTATGGACAATTGTCCACGAAGGGGGGGGGGGGAGTTCGAGATTCCCAAAAAAGTGTCCACGTGGTTTATGGATGGTCCCAATTAAAACCTACAAATAAAATTTGAGCTGAAAAGACGTTCGTCTTCTTTCAATAACAAATATTTTTTAAAATTTTAACATTCGAAAACGTGTATCTTGGGAAAATTATGGTGTCTTTAGCAAAGTTGTTAGTTGTGATTAGGACTTTTCGTAAAAAAGCAGCACAAGGAAAATTAACAATAATTACCGATAATATTTCATTACTTTTCAATCACAAAGTTTTAAATTCAGAAAATAATTAATTTTTTAGAGATTTTTTAAATGTTTTTTATGCACTAAAAAGGCTAATTTTGCGCCAGAATTTGAAGTGAATTTTCCCATAACCCATAAAGAGTATCGGGGCTGCATCTACAAAGCGGATTCAGTGGCTTTTCTTTACTCAATGTTAATAGGTCCATAGGTCGCCTTCCCTAAGAAGTCATGCTAAGGTCCAGCTTGTGACGATACACTACCTTCTCTATACTAAGCAATCGTATTCAGAAAGTAAAAGATCACCAGTTGAGTTGGTCCGAGCCGGAATTTGAACCCCGCCAGAATCTAAGTAAACGCAAAATTTGGTACCGGAGCTATGTTTTTTAACTTATGAATTTTGCAAAAAAAAATATGATAACAAATTTTAAAATGAATTTTAAGATGCAAAATCAAATTTGCAATCGAAATATATTTTGCAATAATGTTTTATACAATGCGCCGACCATTTAAAATTTTCTAGGTATTTTTAAGGCTAAACTTTTCGAATAATGTTCTTTTTTTGCAATTTAAATAAGCAATTTCAGCTCAAATCTGGAATTTTTCTGGTAGTCTTGTGCCCGACCCTCTCCGATTTCAATGAAACTTGTTGGACATGTTATACTAGGCCTATATAAGCCATTTTTGTATATATGCAGCAAATTGAACTCAAAAATGACATTTGGGAAGGGCGTAAGTTATTTAAATATTTGTGTATTTAGTAATTTAAAAATTACTGTATCTCGAAGCCGTTGCATCGTATCAAAAAGTGGTCAAAGACAAACTTGTAGGAAAGGACGGGCATTCTGAAAAAAATACACTTAAAGAAAAACGCACGTCTTCTATAACACTTTTCAATTTTTATGTTTAAAAGTTAAATTTTAAGGTGATGTCACGATTTTTTTTTTCGTTCTAAATTTTTAGGTAATAGCCTAAGATGTTACAAAAGACTCACAAAAAATGCAGGAAATATAAAAATCATTCACTAAAACTGTTTTTTGAAAAGTGGTCTAAACGTCAAAATTTTCAAAAACCGATAGTAGGAATCGATTTTACAGACAGTTCTACTAAAAGTCTCCATATTGACCATTGTCGTATGTCCAATCCTTGTGAAGATACAGTGGTATTAAAAATATAAATGTTGAAAAAATAGTTTTTTTTGTGGTTTTTGGCAAAATTTTTTTCGTTGTTTTATTTGATATTGTCAAGCTTAGCTCTGACCCCTAAACTACGCTCGAATTTGATATTGAAAACAAGAAAACTAATAAATAATAATTTTGTTCGTGATTCGATTTTACGAAGTCCAATACAAACATTCGGATAATCGAGTCTGGACTGTCAATACAAACATTCGGATAATCGAGTCTGGACTGTATTTTATAAATGTCTAAAAAAGTTGTTTTTAGCCCTTTTCAAATGTTCGAGTTGATTTAAAATTAAAAAAAATTATTGAAAAAAATTTATTATGAAATTTTGAATAAGAATATTTCTTTTTTTCGCAAAATTCATCTTTTTTTAAATAATAATTCCAGTACAAATTTTTTTATCATCCTTATTCTGGCACAAAAGCCTTTCAAATCTTATGAAATATATTTAAAAATCTTCAAAATAAAAAATATATTGATGTTTACAGAATTCAACTATTTTTTATAAAAAAAAAAGGAAATCGATTTTTTGTTCATTTGATACCAAATCAATCAGAACATTCCTTTTAGGATACAGAATTTCCAATATTCGCATAGCCATTTTGCCAATTTTTAAAGAGACTTGTTTGAAAAAAATAAATGGAAAATGGCTTTTTTGACATAAGGAATGCATTGTCAAAGTTTCATCTATATAAAAATAATCAAAACCTTAAATCTCGATTCATTGAAATTTTAGAGGATTAATTAATATACCATAAACAATCCAAGCAAATGTATTGCAGAATAATTAGTTTTTACCCTGATCCTGCAGAGTTTTATTTAATTAGAGAAACACAAACTTTCAAAAATATTTGCAAATAAATAAAATTATTTGCATTGCAAAATAGTAGCGTATAAGGCGATTTTTTTCAGTATTCTCAGTAGGAAATATGGAATATTTGATTCATTGACGAATATTTTTTTTAAATTTTTTTCCAGAATTCCATTGTTTATTTAAACATTTAAATTTTAATTCAAATGTATTTGACTTAAGTATATTTCAACAAGTATTGATTTGTTGTCTTTTTCAAGAAAAATTATGTTTCAAAATATTGTGTCGATGAAATTTAGATTGTTCGATTTTTAGGTTTTTGATTTTAGATACGGATTTTCAATTGATCAGATTTGAAGAGAACCTTCTCACTTTCAAAACGTTTCTTTTTTATCCGTTTTGTTTAAGGGGATGTAATTTTTGTTTTCGATTAACAATGTTTCCCAGATATGAAATCATGTACCTAATTAAAATATGTGTCTATAAGATCTATTTTTTTAAATTATTTGACTTTGTTATAGTTTGTGGATTAGGGTAGAAGATCCTATTTTGGGGCTACTGACCAAACTCCCACTCTATTTAACCTGTTTTCAAACACACTTGCATGGTGAAAATTTGCCCCAATTTTCGATCCAATCATGTCATTTATGTATTCGAATGTATTCAAATGGAATTATTTCGTTGAGATTGGCGTGCTAAAATCTTGATAGTTATTTTTAAATGATTTTTAGCAATCAATCGCGAGGAAAAAAAAGAAATTTTATCTCAAAATTGTGTTAATTAGTAACTTTCTAGATGTAATTCCACTTTTCAACAAAAGTTGATTTAAAATCACAAACAAATAATTTTGGCTAAAAGTAATCTTCACTGTGAGTTGCCACCCTCAAATCCACTGCACCGAAAAAAAAGAAAAGTAATTGAAAGTAAATTGGACGACCACCAACCAATTGCGTGAGTCAACGGGAGTCCGCGGGACAGAAGGAGGAAACTCCTACAAAAACGAGGAAGGAGGATTGACCGGCCAAAGACACGGTTGGCGTGCGTTATAGGTCACACGGAAGAGACTGAAACCCCCTTCCAACTAACGAACCAACTAATCCACACTCTGAGGCATCAACTGAGTTTGCTCGCAAGTTAGGGAGCGAGAGAAAAGATAAATGTCACTGACAAGAGGAAGAAACCCCGGTTGGTAATCACCACTAATCGAATCAGCGAAGCTTTGTGGATGAGACGATGGTGATGATGTATGGAAAAACGAAGTTGACTTTATAGCTGTCGGCCACCATTGCTAGTACCAACCACTAGTGTCTTCCTTTTTATCTACAAGGACTTCGACGCCCAGGGCTCCTAAGTGTATGAAAGTATGGCACGGAGCGACGGCGCCGAATACCCATATTTACACAAAGAATTTTTAGAGCGCCCGCCGCGGGATTCGAACCGGCGACCTCTGGATTGTGAGTCCAGTGCGCGGTCCGATTGATCCACACGGGCGGGACGATGATGTATGGAACTGGAACTAAAATGAGACCACTCAGCGCCATATTTAGTTTTTTGAACAAGGTCGTCAACGTTTCAAAAGTGTTGCTAAAATTGCTTATCGGACACCTGGCTTTGATGGTGTTTCGATGGCGTGATGGTGTCATCACGTTGGCGATTTATAAAATCAAATAAGGACACCTAAACAGCTGCTAGAATCCACCTTTTATTTTTTAAAGAAAACTTTAATAAATGAAAAATTTAATAAATGATTAATAAATAAATCTTGACAATAGAAATAATTCTTTTGAATTTCGCATTTCTTATCTTTTATTGAATTTGGCAAAAACTTAGTTAGGTTGCTTTAAGTACAACCTCAAGACACCCAAATTAGATAATTTTAGACCGCTTACAAAACAATTAAAACATCCAAGTGTCGTCACGTACCGTCAACACACACCGCCATCGGAATGCCATCCTATCCACTATCAGCTGGTCACGACGACGACGAAAAAAAAAGTCGGCGTACGAAATTGTTGTAAATGCGTCAAGCCGGAGTTTTGCATAATCGCCGAGGCGAATGTGTGGAACAAAACTTCAACAGCAGCAGCAACTGGTTGAATGGAAAAAAGCAAACAGAAAAACCATACCAAACACCCATACAAAGGTGCGATTTGTTGTTGTTGTTGTGTGTATTGCGCATGTGGGCGAAAACAGAATGAAAATAATAATACGCCGCTGTGCTGACGTGATCGGCAAAAACTATAGTAAAATGAAATCGATTATCACACATCGCCGCACACTTCTGGCACACACTCTAGCACTGTAACTGCATTGTACGACCGGTGTCATGTTAGTGGACGGTTATACCAACTTGACTGTGTGTAACAATGTAAAAGGGTCTTAAACGATGAAAGTATTGAATGTTTTGCTTCGATCTTTTAAAAACCTTGTATTTAAAACATTGATATTTATTTTTAACTGTTTGTAATTTATTGTTTTTACCGATTTACACACTTTAATTTACATTCTACGAAAAACTTCTTATGTTTTAAGCTTTTCTTGTTCCATTTTTAGTATTATTATTTGCATTTATCTTCTTTAGTTTAGGTTTGTTTTTGTTTATTTGGATTATTCTACCACCTCTTATACCTTTATTGTTTTTCATGTTTTTACAGTCATTTTTTTTAATGTTCAAATAATTATAGTGTTTTAGAATCGGGATGATGTCATTTTTCCACCCATTGCATGAAAATTTTCCTAAAACTGCGTATTTTTGTTGTGTTTTGAAAATGCAATGTTTTCTCGAAAAAATACTCAAAATTATTGATTTTGCTATATGGGTATCAAATGATTGGGATTTTTTAATACATTTCGAAAATTATAACACAAATTTTTGAAAATACTTAACATTTTCACAAACCTGCGCATTTTCTGATAAATACTAAAAATTTCAGTTTTTACAAAATGGAGATCGGAATTTTTTCATACATTCTAAAGTGATACCACAAATTTTATTAAAAGACTCAAAATGTTCACAAAACTACGTATTTTCGAAAAAAAAATGCTCAAAATTTCAGTTCATTACAGTATGGTTATCATCTGATCGGAATTTTTTCATACATTTCTATTGGTATAATTTGTTTTGTGAAATACTCAACATTTTCACAAAACTTCGTATTTTCAAAAAAAATACATATGGGCATTCATTTCGGTAGTAATAATATTTTTTTTGTAAAACACTCCAAATTTTCACAAAACGACGTCTTGTTGAAAAATTACCGAATTCATGCTTTTTTCAAATTGGGAATTTTGGTTTTTTTTTAAATACTCAAAATTATTGCAAGACTACGTGCTTATGAAAAAACTTCGAATAATCGAATCTTCGGATAATCGAATCACGAAAAAAATATTTTTCCCGTTGTCCAATTTTTGATTGTCGAGCTTAAGTGTGACCCATAAACTATTCTTAAATGATTTTCAATTTTTAAATCCAAGATGGCGACCAAAATGGCTGGGCTGGAATATTGAAAAAATGCATTTTTTAATTTAAAGGCAGTCAAATATTCAAATTTGACTAAAATGGGGTCGCAGAACTCGAATTTGATGTTTAAAAAAGATAATAAAAAAATGTTTTGGTAATGATTCGATTATCCGAAGTCCCATACAAACCTTCGGATAATCGAAACTTCGGATAATCGAGTCTGGACTGTTTTTGTTTGTAAAAAACTATTTTTTTAGTTTGTTTTTTTTGAAAGTACGTAGTTTTATGAAAATTTCGAGTGTTTTCAAAAAAATGTGTGTTACTTTTGAAATGTATGAAAAAATCCCGATCGTTCAAACCCATTGTTTCAAATACTTGAATTTTTAGTATTGCAAACTTTGCACCAAATTCTCCGCCTGTGCAAATAATAACTGCACGCAATATATTTGCACACTGAAAATTATACACCTTCTCACCCCCGCTTGCCTATAGTGGTGCGTGTCTCGGCTGAGCTTTGATGCTTTCGACCACTTTAGATCAGTTTCAGACTAGGGTTTTTTTGCTCTAGTTTGAGGTGTGCACTATTTTGGAGAGCTTTGTACAACCTTCATGATTGTTGCAAAATCTATGAGATACGCAATGTTTTTTTCCGAAAATACATAATTTTGTGAAATTTTTTACTATTTTCAAAAAAATATGGTATAACATTCGAAATGTATGAAAAAAATCTCGATGATTTGATACCCATATTGTAAAAAACTGAAATTTTGATTTTTTTTTTCGAAAATACGTAGTTCTGGGAAAATTTAGAGTATTTTGCAAAACAAATCTTGACTTTTTTTTGATAAGGTCCTATAAACAAATGTAAACATTGAGTGTATCCCGCTTACTCCGATGGACTTTGACATAAGGTGTGAAAGGGATACACTCAATGTTTACATTTGTTTATAGGACCTTATCAAAAAAAAGTCAAGAAATGTGTTAATACTAACGAATGTATGACAAAATCCCAATCATTTGATACCCACATTGCACAGTGGTCCAGATCGCAAAATTAAGTGGAAAATGGATTTTCCGAAAAATGGGGAAGTTTTAGAGCTTTGGTGTCTTCAGAAGAGTTGTTGCAAATGGGAAGGGGCAACTTTTGGCACGGTCGAATATTAGGGTGGTTCACGATTAGGGTGTTTTTGAAAATCTAACTTTTCAGGAATATTTTTGGGATTTTTTTTGTCTTCTAGAAAGTTGTTGGGCTTGCCAATCGAAGCAACTTTGCCGAAGATACCAAAATTTTATCTCGTAATCTACGCCTTCTACGACCAAATTTATAGAAAGCATCTGAGCAAACCTTCAAAAATCAGACAAAAAAAATCCCAAAAATATTCCTGAAAAGTTAGATTTTCAAAAACACCCTAATCGTGAACCACCCTAATATTCGACCGTGCCAAAAGTTGCCCCTTCCCATTTGCAACAACTCTTCTGAAGACACCAAAGCTCTAAAACTTCCCCATTTTTCGGAAAATCCATTTTCCACTTAATTTTGCGATCTGGACCACTGTGCATTGTAAAAACTGAAATTTTTTGTATTTTATCGAAAATACGTAGTTTTATGAAAATTTTGATTATTTTCAAAAAATGTGTGTAATTTTCGAAATGTCGAAAAATGCCGATCATTTGATACCCATATAGCAATATCATGTCGGGACCGTGGTGTAGGGGTAAGCGTGATTGCCTCTCACCCAGTCGGCCTGGGTTCGATCCCAGACGGTCCCGGTGGCATTTTTCGAGACGAGATTTGTCTGATCACGCCTTCCGTCGGACGGGAAGTAAATGTTGGCCCCGGACTAACCTAAAGGTTAGGTCGTTAGCTCAGTCCAGGTGTAGGAGTCGTCTCCCTGGGTCCTGCCTCGGTGGTGTCGCCGGTAGGCAGTTGGACTAACAATCCAAAGGTCGTCAGTTCGAATCCCGGGGTGGATGGAAGCTTAGGTGTAAAAAGAGGTTTGCAATTGCCTCAACAATCAAGCCTTCGGACATCTAGTTTCGAGTAGGAATCTCGCAATCGAGAACGCCAAGGCAATGCTGTAGAGCGAATAATTTGATTTTGATTTGATTTGATAGCAATATTAATAATTTTGAGTATTTTTTCGAGAAAAGAATGCCTTTTTAAAAATACAAGAATAAAAAATTTTTGTGAAAAATTTTATGCAATTATAATTGCATTGTATAGCTGACATAATCCCGATTCTATAACACTATAATTTTTTGAAGTTTGGATGATTTTTCATAGGATTATAGCCAATGTCTCCCATATAGACAAAATCCCAAAAGCTCCGTGCTTCAATTAAGAAGCGGTTTGTGCTTAACCGAGGCAGCTGAACGAATCATAACCGGGGCATGACTGTACACTAGCCTACAAAAATTGCCAAATATGACTGCGCTCAACTCAAGGGGAAGCATGAAGTTTAGGCTCTCCAGAAACACGTGCACTTTGAATTTGGGGCCGATTGGGTTTTCTCCAAAGTTTGTATAGAGAATTAGAGCGGTTCGTCGCTGGTGCATACAAGCTAAAAATTTCATGCAATTTGTGGGAGTAGCGAACATCACTTGAAACCTTCGCGATTTTCTAAGGAAATCGATAGAAATCGAAAAGCCTGTAGAGACGAATTAAAAACGCGTGGACTGTAATTTGCGACTGGTTTATTCTCTTGCCGTCTCTAAACTGTACTGGTTGTTCGTGCTGTGTGTTAGTGTGAGTGTGTTGTGTGAAAGCGGAAATGCACTGAACCAAAATTTCTCCTTCTAGCTGTCAATCGCTGCAGGGTTGCCAAATGCGTCCCAACATCCTCCCCCGCCAGTGGACATCCGGGAACTTCAACCGGCTGTCTTCTCTGCTGCTTCGTCGTCGAGTGGGAGCACCGCAACCTTTGCCGTCGACCGCTTGTAGACTCCTCCTGCTGTCTTTACCGTCACCACGCGGGTGACTCCGTCTTGTCCGGGGTGGACCTTCACAACTCGGCCGAGCCTCCACTGCAGCGCCGGAACGTTCTCCTCCTTGAGCAGCACCAAATCTCCTTCCTTGACGACAGTGTGCTGTTTGTTCCACTTCTGCCGCTGCTGCAGCTCGGACAGGTAGCCCGCCGACCACCGTTTCCAAAAGTCAGCTCGCATCTTCTGCAGGTGCTGCCACCGTGTCAGCGTTCCAGGCTTGAGTTGATCGTACGCCGGCTCCGGGATCGCGTTGAATGGGCGGCCAATGAGCAAATGACCGGGCGTGATCACGTTGAGGTCACCAGGGTCCGCCGTCTGTGGCACCAACGGCCGCGAGTTAAGTATGCCTTCAATCTGCGTTAGTAGTGTGGACCACTCCTCTTCTGTCAGCTTCGTTTCACCTGCGTTCCGCTTGATCAGGTGCTTCGCCGACTTCACGCCGGCTTCCCACAAACCTCCTACGTGCGGCGACCGTGGTGGGATAAAATGCCAGCGAATTTCCTTGGGCAGACAAAACTCTTGAAGCGCATCCTTCGTCAGCTGCTGCGTCAGCAGCGCATACAGCTCGTGGAGCTCCGAGCTGGCTCCAGCAAAGTTTGTGGCGTTGTCGCTGTAAACGTCGGAGGGAAGGCCGCGACGAGCGACAAATCGGTGCAGGGCGGCAATGAATGCATCCGTCGTTAAGTTTGACACCAGCTCGATGTGGATGCACTTCGTGACCATGCACACAAACAATGCCACGTACGCCTTGCAGTACACTGGTTTGCGCGGGTGCCCTTTGCGTACGTAGATTGGTCCAGCGAAGTCAACGCCAACTCGTTCAAATGGGTAGGCCTGGGTCACTCTGTAGCTGGGCAGGTCTCCCATGAACAGTTTGGTCTCCGACGGGTCCACCTTGAAGCACCGTACGCACTTCCGCAACTTTGCGCGGATCGCGTTTCGTCCGTTCAGGATCCAGTACCGTTGCCGCAGAACCGATAGAGTTCCGCTCGGTCCGACGTGCAGATTCTCCTCGTGGACAGCTTGAATCAGGATCTCCGTTACTGGATGCTCGGCAGGCAGTATGGCCGGGCACCGCTGCTCGTACGACACGTTGGCGTACTTGATCCGTCCGTTGACTCGTAGAATGCCGTAGGTGTCGACCCAAGGATTCAAGCTTCGTAGTCGGCCAGTGTACCTCTCGTTCGGCTTGCCTTGCTTCTTCAGCACTTCTTGGATGTCTGTCTGCATTCGTTGCTGCTGGACCATGTACACAATCGAGCGCAGCGACGATCGTAGTTCGGGTATGGTTGGGTACTTCTCGTTGTCTCCGTACGTGGATCGCTTCCGGGTCTTGTTGCAAAAGCGAATCACGTAGGCTAGCACTCGTTGTAGTTTGCGGAACGAACTGAACCGTGTGAAGATCCTGTTGTAGTCTTCTTCTTGTTCGTCGGTTATCACAACGGCTGCAACTCGTACTTCGGGTAGTTCGACTACGATGGCCATCTCGTCTTCTTGGTAGTCGTTTTCTTCGAGGAACCCGCCATGGAACCAGAAGCGATTCCCAATCAGTGCTTCCGGGAAGAGTCCTCGTGAGACGAGGTCTGCGGGGTTGGCGCTGCTTCGCACGTACTTGTACTCGTAGTCGGCCCTCGGGGTAAGCTCGTGGATTTCGGCAACTCGGTTTGCCACGTACGTTTCGAGCTCGCTTGGGTACTTGGCCAACCATCCCAGTACAATCGTCGAGTCGCTGTACAGCACCTTCCGAGTGAATTTCACCTTGAGTGCTTTCACTACCCTGGACACCAACCTTGACATCAGCCGGAAGCCGCACAGTTCGAGTTTCGGGATCGTCTCTTTGGGCGCCAAGTGCGACTTGCTGCACAGCAAGTAGGCTACTGCTGTGTTGTCCGCCAGAATGTTACGCACGTAGACGCACGTGCCGTAAGCTTCCAGCGATGCGTCCGAAAATGCGTGCAGCTCCAGGGCCACCCTGTGTGGCACGATGACTCGGCGCTCGATCTGTACCTCCATCAGTGCTCGCAGTCCACCACGAAATTTGTTCCATAGCTCGGTAAGCATCTTGCACAGTTGCTCGTCCCAAGACACTTTCTTTCGCCAACACTGACGCAGGATCAATTTAGCGGTGACACAAACCGGTGCTTGCAGACCTAGCGGGTCAAAAGATCTGGCAACCTCCGACAGGATGCGACGTTTGGAAACCGGTTGTGTCAAGTCAGTGAGAGCGACGCGGAACAGCAGTTGGTCACTGGTGGGGTTCCATAGTATGCCGAGAGTCTTGATCATTTCGTTCACGCCACTCAATTCGAATGACACTTGCTTTTCTCGTCGTTCGTCTGGAATAGTGTCAAGAAACTCGGCGGAATTGGAGCACCACTTGTGGAGCTCAAAGCCTCCCTTCTCCAGCAGCTCCTCCAGTTCGTCGCGCGCCAGCAGCAACTCCTTCAGTGTATCAGCACCCGCAAGTGCGTCATCGATATAGAAATCGTTCTCCAAAATCTTGGCAGCGCGAGGGTAGGCTTGTCCTTCGTCTTGGGCGAGCTGTTTCAACGTGCGGGTCGCCAGGTATGGCGCTGATGCCGTCCCGTAAGTGACGGTCAACAGTTCGAGCGTTTTGAGTGACTCGGAAGGGTCCGTTCTCCAAAACACACGTTGAAACTTCGTGTGGTCGGGGTGCACACGAACCATTCTGTACATCTTCGAGATGTCCGCCGTAAACACGTACGGGTACGTCCGGAATCGAAGGGCGATATCGAATAACGGATCTTGAATGGTGGGACCGACCATCAGGGTGTCGTTGAGCGAGAGCCCGGAACTCGTTTGTGCCGAGGCGTCAAAAACTGTGCGCAACTTGGTGGTGGACGAACTTGGCTTCAGTATGGCATGGTGGGGCAGGTAGTACCCACCATCTTCCTCCTTGGACGGGTCGATTTCGCGGCAGTGGCCGAGGCGCACGTACTCTTCCATGAAAGCGCAGTAGGCCGCCTTCAGGTCCGCGTTCTTGGCTAGTTTCTTCTCGAGGTACGAGAAGCGTTGTAGTGCGTGCTGCTTCGAGTCGCCGAGTTGACTCACGTTGCCACGGAAGGGTAGCATCACGACGTAGCGACCGCTCGGGTCACGGCTGTGGGTCTGCTCGTAGCACTGCTCGCATGCCGTCTCCTCCGACGACATCCTTGAAGCGGTCGGCACCGCCTCGGATTCCCAGAACCGTTCGACGAGGTCGTTCAGCTCAGCGTCTTGGACCGCCACGTTGCAGCGGGTCACTTCGTACTTCCAGCTCGTGGAGTCGGCCAGGCCACCGACTACCCATCCGAACACTGTCTCCTGCAAAAACGGCAGGCTCTCTGCCAGCTTGACCTTACCAGTTTTCAGGAGACCGAAGAATTGGCCGACGCCAATCAGCATGTCCACCCGTTGAGGGCGGTAGAACTCCGGATCCGCTAGCTGCAGGCCGGCGGGTACCGGCCAGGTAGAGATGTCGATGTTCTTCGCAGGTATGGTTCCAGTGATACGGTTGATCACCAGACACTCCAAGTTGCTTGTGTAGACGTTGTCTCGGGACTGCACGTTGATGTGCACCAAGGCCGTAACCCTGGTCGTTGAACCATCCACACCTTTGACGTCGACGTTCACACTTCGTCGCTTCAGTCGAAGTAGCGACGCGACCTTCTCCGTACACAGATTCACTTGTGAACCGCAATCTAGCAGTACGCGGCAGGGCAGGGCCTTGCCACCGTCGTCGAGGATGTTCACAATCGCCGTGCAGAGAAGCGCTCGTTGTTGGTAGATCACACAGGAGGCAGTGACCGCCGTCGTTCCGGCTGGTCCTGCGCTCGGCGTAGCCGTCGTGGAGTTCTGCGTGGATCGTGCAAGTGGCTGCTCGACAGCGACACCAGTTTCGTTCAGATGTAGTGTAGAATGGTGCCGCTTCTTGCAGGTCTTGCACGTCTTCGTCGAGGAGCAGCGACGCGTAATGTGCCCCTTCTTTAAGCAATTGAAACAAACTCCAGTTTGCTTCGCCTTCTCGTAGCGCTCCTTCGGATCCAGCTTGAGATATTCGCCGCACTCGTGGTTCTGGTGCTCCTGTCCGCAAAATGCGCACCGGTACTCGACCGACGCCGCCAGGGACGATGCCTTCAGTGCGGGAATCTTCGTTGTCTTTGCTGCGACAGGCTTCTTCAGCTTGTTGTCAGCAAGCTCGATGCGTTCCAAAACTTGACTCCGGGTTGTGAGAAACTTCACCGTGTCGGCGTAGTTCGGAATCTCGCCGTGCTCGATGCTTGTCTCCCACACTTTCCTCGTCTCGATGTCAAGCTTCGACGCCAAAATGTTGACCACCAGAATGTCCGCAAGGCCAGCCATCGGGAACTCGTGGAAGTTTAAAGCACTTACGTGCCGTTTGCACCCGTCCACCAGCTCACGGAGTTGTTTACCACTTTCAGATGCCATCGGTTTGAGGTTAAGTAAACCGCCGACGTGAATGTCAACGATCCTCCTCTTATTCTCGTATTGCTCGGTCAGTTCCGCCCAAGCAGCAGCAAAGTCGCTGTCGTTGATCGTTTGCTGGTCGATTGACCCAACGGCTTCTCCGACCAGGCACTTGTCCAAATGATAGAGCTTGGTTGCGTCTGACTCGCCGGGGTGCTTGCTCATGACATCCGTGAAAATGGCCTTGAATTTGTACCAGTTTTCTGGCTTCCCGTCGAAAGATGGCAGCGGCGTGTGGAGAGAAGATGTCGCTTGCACTCGCACGGGTTGGGCTGCTGCCGGAGGCTGGGGGTCCGGTTCTTGCTTGACTCCACGCAGTAACTGGCAGACCTTGGCCCGAACGAAATTGTAATCCGCTTCAAATTCGACATACTTCTTCTCCTGGTCATCCGCTTCCGCTGGCTTGGCCGCGTAGATCTTATTCTGGAAGTGGTTGAATTCCTCGTAGGCCGCGTCAATCGTCTTCAGCTGGGTGTGCAGGAGGAACTCATCCGGAATCGTTTGGTTTTGCGTGTGCTGGCCCAGCACGTTCTTAATCCGGGTGATTTTTCCTTTCACTGCACCACGTTGCTTCACCAAAATGTCGAACTCTTCCGCCATCTTTCTTCTCGATTGTTGCAGCTCTCCGATCGGCGTACTAAAAACTTCCAATAAAGAACTGTCCGGATCTTTCACCGGAGTTGAGAGCATCTACGCCCGTCCAATCGACCGGGTCCTTGTCCGTTCCTTTCGACCGAAACTACTACGAAAATCCGGCGAAGTAGGACCAAAAAATGTAGAGACGAATTAAAAACGCGTGGACTGTAATTTGCGACTGGTTTATTCTCTTGCCGTCTCTAAACTGTACTGGTTGTTCGTGCTGTGTGTTAGTGTGAGTGTGTTGTGTGAAAGCGGAAATGCACTGAACCAAAATTTCTCCTTCTAGCTGTCAATCGCTGCAGGGTTGCCAAATGCGTCCCAACAAAGCCTAAAACTAAATCACAGTTTGTTTTGTCTTCTGACGTTGGAAAACTTCTCTGCACGAGACAGCTTGTCCATTGTAAATGTACTTCATCATCAGCTCACTGAGCGCTTGGATTTGTTCTGCCTTGTTTTGCTAGAATCAAAATCAAAAAAAAATCCATACAAATTTTCACAAAAAAAAATGATTTGCTTTGCGAAAATTGGGGACAAATCCAATCGTTCAAAAACCATGGGGAGTTGTTTAGGACTCTGAAAGAAACTGAATTTCTGTGCTGAAAAATCGGTTCTGGAAACCCTATTGGTACACAAGCCAATGTCAAAGTTAAATGGATAATCGAGTCTGGTCTGTACGTGGAACAAGAAATAAAACAAAAAATGCTGAAACTTGCATTTTAGAATTAAAAGTTGGAAGAAGAAAAAAAAGTGTTCAAATCGCAAAAATCACATGTTTCCCAATCGATTACGAAACCCACTTTGCTCGTACACTCGAAGTGATTGATGCTCATTACTTCTGCATGAAGGCAAAAATACACACAACCTTATTAGCAGAACGCTATCTCCCTACAGTGTTAAAGGGTGTGTTACACGTTATCTTCCACTTCTCCGAAGCGTTCTGCTCCCCGCCGAGACTCGCTTCTCGCGAACTAATCAATGAATCATCATCCTTTGGAATCGATTCTTACTTATCACCTCTCCTTCTTCTTTTCCTTCTTCCAGGCGAACCATTCAGGTGCACTCGTTCGTGCTGACAAACATCGACTCCAAGTGGCGGTTCGGCTTTTGCCGGCACGACCCCAAATCCCCCACGGCCATGGTCATCGTGACGTACCTGCCCTGGCACGACACCTTCATCCGGTTTCTGAACGTGCTGGCCGATGTGCGGAAAAACTCCCAGCAGGAGTTTGAGTCCTTCCTGGCGGAGGCGTACAACCGGGGCGTACCGGAGCCCGGGGGTTGCCTGAAGCTGCAGTACGACCGGCCCGTGCAGACGTTTAGCTTTCAGCGGCCGCAGCAGTTTCTGCTGCCGAGCATACCGGAGAATGTGAGGATGGGCGATGAGTTAAAGTTGGTGGATGGTGATTGAGTTTGGGTTGTTTTCTTTTCTTTTGTAGCACAACCTCAACCTGTACTACAACTTTGTGGAGCCCAAGGCCATGATCGGGGTGTTTGCGGCGATGCTGGCCGAGCGGCGGATCATCTTCGTGTCGCGGCGGTTGGACATTCTGTCGTCCTGCATCCAGGCGGCGAACGCCTTCCTCTACCCGATGGTGTGGCAGCACATCTTCATTCCGGTGCTCCCGATGAAGATGCGGGACATCCTGGGCGCACCGATGCCATTCCTGATCGGCGTGCCGGAAGCCGTGTACGAGTCGCTCCGGCGGGAGGAGATCGGCGACGTCGTCATCCTAAACTGTGATAAGCGCACGCTGGACACGCCGTTCGACGACGTGAAGAACATGCCCCCGGAGTTGGTCGCCTCGCTCAAGAAGCACCTGGCCAACTCGGCCGAGCACCGGGGCGACCGGGTCTCGAAGATATTTTTAGGTATTTTAGTGCAATTAATCGGCGGCTATCGGGACGCGGTCAAGTTCAACGACAAGATCACGTTCGACCCGGAAACGTTCATCGACACCCGGCCGTCGCACCTGAGGCCATTCCTAGCTAATATGCTGCAGCTGCAGATCTTCCAACAGGTACCCATCAACCCGTAATTTCTTGTTATTCACGCAACTAAATCCCACCCTCCTTGCAGTTCATCGAGGAGCGGCTCGACATGCTCAACACCGGCCAGGGCTTCTCGGACGAGTTCGAGGTCGAGTGCTTCCGGTACGCGGAAAAGTCCGGCCGCAAGGTGAAGCAGTACAAGGACCTGCTCAAGAACTTCAAGGACAAGGTACTGACTACGCTTCGCGGCAAGCAAGCTTAAGTTTTTTTCCTCATCTCATGACACTTTGCTAGCCTTTTTTGTGTTTATGTGAGAGAGTGGAGTGTTCTTACAGTGTTTTCATGTCATTAAAACTCATTCTGAGCGCGAAAGGGAAGGGAAGGTCGCCGCTTTTGTTCGAACTGTGTGTCTGTGATTCATCGCGCACTTGTTATGTTCGTCTTGGACATGTTGTTCATTGGGGGTGGGGATTTTGCTTTCGTTACTGATTCCGAGAAATTCAAGATGAGTTCATCTTTGTGATAAATTTCTCTTAGGTAAAACAGAGCTTAAATGTTCAAGTCACTTTTGAACTGGATGATATTTTTTTCATTCAAGACAAATTTATTTTTTTTATATTTCTGAAGTGAAATGTAGTTTAACGATCCCAAATAAATTAAGTTTCCATATGTTTTGGGATTTTTTTTTCCTTCACAAAAAAAACTCTGAAATTCGCAAATCAGCATTTTTTGAGCCAGAGACCAAAATTAAAATAAACATAAAAAAATCGTGATTTGATTTTCCGAAGTTAAATTTTAAGCGAGGACTTAAAAATATCAAAATCACGTCATTAATAGTTTGGAAGCCGAATCTTCACTGTCCAGAATACTGGGCTTGTGACCATTGGACTTGACTCGAAACTCCGATCACTTTTCCCATGACTGCATTCAAAACGATTGCTGTCACCGCGCAGCACAAAGAGAGCGAAAGAGAGAGAGAGAGAGGTTTGAGAGAGAATGCAAGAGAGAGTTCGTTTCAACTTCGTGTGCGTTCACTGACGGTCGATCATGAATGCGGACTGCAAGCACATTCAAATGACGCCCTGGCTCAGAAAATTCAGAATGCTTGTGTTTTGCTGCTAAAATATTGTTAAACCGGTTGAACAAAAACACGAAATGGGCACTTTTCTAAAATAAAAACCAAACATTTTTTTTAATTATCTAAACATCCTTTTTAATAATTTTATTAATTTTGAATAGATAACAGAAAATCCGTCAACTCAACTTTGAAGAATTTTTAGAGTCATATTAAAAGTTAAAGACATTTTGAAAAAAAATATCGTGTTAAAATCATCCGGAGTGAAATTTGGCGAGGACTTCTGATAATTTCTTTTTTCAATTTTAACATTTTTTTTAAGTTTGAAATTTTAAATTCTGCGGTTTTAAAATTATTGGAAGACTGGAATTTATAAATTTTATATTTAAAAAAAATATTTTGGAATATTGAAATTTTAAATAAAATAAAATATCTTTTGGAATTTTACAATTGAAGATTTTTTTTTTAATTTACTAATGAGGAGTTTTATTTTTTTTTTCTCAATTTCGATTTTTTTTAATATTACCTTATTCAATCCCAAGCTTTTTAAGCTATGTAAAGATTGTTGAGATTTTTTTCGGTTTTTGAATTTTAGTTCTTTGATAATTTTGAATTTTAATATTCTTGATTTGTTTTTTAATTTAAAATTTTTCTTTAATATTGATTTTTTGAGTTATAGATTTTTTAACTTCAAAATTCTTGAATTTCTAAACTTTTGTATTTTCTGCCAGAAATTTTAATCATTATTGTTATGACTTTTTTAATCATAATTTAACATTTTCAGAATTTTTAAATTTGTTTTTTTTTTATTTTTGAATTTTAGGATTCTAGATTTTTATAAATTTTATACTTCCAAAAATTTTAATTTGAAAATTTTCTGGGTTCTAAAATTTTGAATTCTAGATTTTGAGAATTTTGATTTTTTTCTTTTTTTAATTTAAAATTTAGTAATATTTGTAATATCTGGAATTAAAATTTTAGTCTTTTTTTTAATTTTACATTTTCTGATTTTTAGAATTTTTTTTTCATTTTAGTTTTCTAGAATAAATATTCTAGAATTTCTTGAAATATCGAATTTTGAAATTTTTGAATTAAAGATTTTTAATTATTATAATTCTTAAATTGCTGAATTTTTACTTCTGATTTTTTCTGCCATGAATTTAAACCATTATTGTTCCGATTTGGCTCGTATTTGGCCCAAAGTCCTAAAATAGTTCAAAGAAAAATATTCAGCTTGTGGAGCAAGGTTTAAACCATTTTTGTTCCGATTTGGCTCGTATTTGGCCCAAAGTCCTAAAATAGTTCAAAGAAAAATATTCAGCTTGTGGAGCAAGGTTTTAGAAAACAGTCCCATATTCTGGGCACCCTATTTGTCATCGGAAAGATCCTCACGAAATCTCAGCCAAATAAAAAAAATAAGTCAGTGTAAATTAAATAATACAATAATTATATGTTTTAAGAAATCCCAATAAACTTATTTTGCTTATCGTTAAAACATATTTGAAAGATTTGAAAAAAGACATTTTAGGAAGTTTCTTTATATTCCACATTATATTGAAAATAAGAGCAACTTTTTTATAGCAGTAACCGACTTTTAACATTAAACATTAAAGTTGACATTGTAGTGGCCAGGCCTACTGTGTAAAGTTTGCTGCAGAGATGATTTGTTACGCTATGAAAATTAATTTAGCTCCAGGGATATTCAAAACGTAACACAATCCTAAATCTACAGAGGAGAAAAAGCATAGAAACACAACAAAAATCTTTATTTAAAGAGAATCCATTAGTGCGTCCATCCTGGGAATTCCCGGGACAAAAATCCCGGGATTTTTCCAGAACCGGGAATTCCCGAATCCCGGGATTTTTTATAATTTGTCCCGGGAATTCCCGAAAAAAAAAACAAATTTTGGTCTGGAAATTCTGATTTGGTTGTGGAAATATATGAACAGTTGAATACCTCAGAATCGATAATAATTTTAAAACATTATAATTTGTATTCGGCATATATCAGCATTAATTTAGTTTATTAGGGCAAACTTTTTAAATTTTAGTTTACCGATCTGCAAAATGCCTAGCGCTTTAAATATTTCATATTTGATTTTATATTTTTTATAAGACTGATATATCTACTTATATTTATGATTTAAAAGTTGAAAACAAAATCAAATCAAATTATGTTTCATCAAGCACTGGTATGTGCGGCAAATCTGGACAAATGAAACGAATTAAGACAGCTGTTAGGGAATGGTCGTCAAAGGCGTGATATCGGTGGCCTTCAAACACTCCCGCGAAGAATATTCGAGGGTCAAAAAAAAACGCGTCGTAATTGGCAATCGAAAAAGACGAATTTATTTCGCACGAAAGATTTATTGCCAAAAGGAACGAAAAACGCGTGAGGTCAGTTCGAACTGTGTATTTCAACTTAACTACGAGTGGCGATCACCACGAACTTGACCTTGTCGCAAAGTAGGTAGCAAAACTCTCTCGTGATCGGGCTCGCTGGCCGAGCGTTGTGATAAGGTGATAGTGTGCTAATACTAATGTAACTGAATTCAAATTCTCTCTTATCTATACGGACTTCGTGTTTGGGCACTAGTGTGTCCCAACATGCCGGCCCCCGTTGAAAGGGTCAGCTTTCAACCAATACACGCGATCGCACCCTTCTGCTTCGTCGCAGAAGGCCAAGGTCATCTTTGTTGATGTTGTCCACAGCAGCTCTGCTTCGACTATTGACCGCTCTCCTCTCCTTCCAAATTGCTGCTCCTGGTGACGTCACGGGAGATCCTCTGCGCGTTCTCGGTTGATGCTCGGTGATCGTCCGCGTTGGGCGCGCTCATGGTTGTGGGTTGGAGTCGCCATCGATGAGCCAAAAACATGCCGGGGGACGAAAAATTCATGAGCTTTTTGCAAATTCAATATTAAAACAACTTACAGGGGTTGGAGGCCCGTAGGCCTCCCGGTGCGCAACGCCGCAGCGTTGCGATGGAAGATTTAGTCCTCGGGGTTTGGGTTGGCCGCGCCAGCGACATCAGCGGTGGGTTGGCGTAACGGCAGGACGCAGATCTTCGAAATGGACCGTGTGTACTCTCCGTCGGCGGTGCGTACAACGACGACACGGATGTTGTTGTCATCGCCACGACAGACACGAATCACACGACCGTAGCGCCACTTCAGGGGTGGCAGATTATCCTCCTTGAGTAGCACTAACGTGCCGACGTTGATGTTATCACGCTGCTGCGTCCACTTCGTGCGTGGGTGTAAGCCCGAGAGGTAATCGATAGTCCAACGCTTCCAAATGCGCCGTAGTAGTTCTTGATTCTCCTGCCAGCGATCGAGACGGTTCCGTGGAATCTCGGACAGGTCGGGTTCGGGAGGCGAAGTGAGCGGACGAAAAGCGAGGAAGTGGCCCGGGGTCAAGACCTCCAGGTCATTTGGGTCGGCAGAGAGCGGAGTCAACGGTCTGGAGTTTAAGCAGGCTTCAATCCGTGCCAGTAGGGTGACGAACTCGTCTTGCGACAGTACCGAATTTCCAATTGTGGCTCGCAGGTGTTTTTTAAACGACTTCACCGCCGCTTCCCACAATCCGCCAAAATTGGGACTGCGGGGCGGAATGAACTTAAAGTCGATGCCGTCGTCTGCACAGCGGTTGACCACTGCGGCTTGGAGTTGCTGGTTGATGAACTGCTTTCGTAACTTCTCCAATTCCCTTTCTGCTCCCTTGAAGTTCGTTGCGTTGTCGCACTGGATGAGCTTCGGCTTCCCTCGACGAGCGATAAATCTGTGCAAGGCCGCTAAGAAGGCGACTGTACTAAGGTCGTAGACAAGTTCGATGTGAGCAGCCTTTGTGACGAGGCACACGAAAATGGCCACATAGCATTTAGTTGGTGCTGCTCTCGGCGCCTTTCGATACTGGAACGGTCCGCACAGGTCAACGCCGGTGTTGAGGAAAGGCAGCGAGGGTGTGACTCTTTGTTGGGGCAGGTCTCCCATGAGCTGCTCGCTGATGGTGGGCTTGCAACGATAGCAATTCACGCAGGTATGCACTATAGTCCGTGCCAAATTGCGCACACGAAGGGGCCAGAATCTTTCTCTGACACATGCTACGAGAAGCTGCGGTCCAGCGTGGAGGTGTTTCTCGTGGTAGTGCACCAAAATGCGCTCGGTCAGGGGGTGACGAGCTGGCAAGATCATGGGATGTTTCCTATCTTCGGAGATGGCTGCGTGTTTTAGTCTACCACCCACACGGAGGACCCCATCGACCAGGATAGGTGCCAGATTTTTCAGTTCCGAACGATGGCTTACTTGTCCACTGGATTCAATTTCGGCTAGATCTCGGGCGAAGGCTTCTCTTTGTGCGATTCGAACAAGAATCTTCGTCGCGTCAGTCAGCTCGAGAGTTGTTAGGTGTCCGATCCTCCGGTTGTTGCGATCTCGAGAGGACGCGTTGTGCTGGAACCGACGAAGGTAGGCGACAAGACGAAGCAGGAGAGGGAACGATGACTGGATCGCGAAGAGTTCGTTTGGTTTTACTTCTTGAACCGGGAGCGCTACCGCACGCTCCGCTTGGGCGATGCCCGGCAGGTAGTCAGGAAGGGGCTGATTTATCGGCGGCCAAAATCGGGACTCTCGATTAAGCCACTCGTGTGAGATCCACCACGCGGGTGTGTCTCTCAGCTCCGCGGGGCTCATTCCACGTGAGATTATGTCCGCTGGATTTTCGGCCCCAGGGCAATGCGACCAGATCCCGCCAGCGGTGAGTCGTTGGATCTCCGCCACTCGGTTTGCAACAAACTTTTTCCAGCGGGCCGGTGGTGAGCGAATGTAGCACAGAACTATCATCGAGTCCGTCCAGAAAAATGGCTTCGTCTTCAGGTCGAGACTGGCGGCAACCTTGTGGTACAGGTGAGCCAGGAGAAGTGCCGATGAGAGCTCCAACAGTGGTAAGGATAGTAGTACTGAATTCTTGGACTTGCCTGAAGGCGCCACCTTCGATTTGGCGCACAACAGTCGCACCGAAATAGTGCCGTCCCTGGATACGGTTCGTATGTAGATGTTGGCTCCATACGCACGTTCGGATGCATCGCAGTACCCGTGCAACTCGACGAGCACAGGATCACTCGCGCACGCTACCCATCGTGGAATGGATATTGATGGGATGTCTTCTAGACTGTTGCGATATTCCCGCCAATACTGCTGCTGTTCTGGCTTCAACGGTGCATCCCATGACTTGTTTTCTTCCCAAAGAGATTGGACGAATATCTTGGCAAGAACTATTACCGGACCCAGTAGGCCGAGCGGCAGGAACAGCTTGGCTAGATCGGATGCGACGACGCGACGTGTGATGACAGACTGTGTAGACCAGATTGGAACCGCATAGCTGTACGTGTCTGTAGCTGGCTGCCACTGGATTCCGAGAGTTTTTATTGGAGTTGTGTGGGATTCCAGCCCCAGAACGGATCGTTCGTCGCGCAGCTCGGGGGGTATTTTCGAGAGAACTTCGGCGGAGTTTGATGCCCACTTCCGTAGACTGAACCCGGCAGATGGCAAAAGTGACAACAGCTGCTTGCAGAGTTCTTCGCCTTCCTCTTCGTCGTACACTCCGGTTAGCATGTCGTCCACGTAGAAGTCCCTACCCAATGCCAGTGACGCAAGTGGGTAGTCCTCCGCGCCTTGCTTAGACAGCTCGTTCAAGCATCGCGTGGCCAAAAACGGGGCTGAGGCAGTTCCGTAGGTGACTGTCGTCAACTCAAACGTGCGAAGCGGTTCGGAGGAGGAATTGCGCCAAAGGATTCGTTGGAGTTGGTAGTCCGAAGGATGGATGCGAATCTGACGGTACATTTTTTCAATGTCCGCGATTAAGGCGATCCGATTCATACGAAAACGAAGATGTATGGCGAAAAGGTCGTCTTGGACCACTGACCCGACCATCAGTGCCTGGTTCAACGTGACTCCACTGTCCGTCCGACAGGAGGCGTCGAATACAACTCGTAGTTTTGTAGTGGTGCTGTCCGCCTTTTCAACTCCGTGGTGTGGTAAGTAGTACGACGGGCCAGCTGGATGGGAGCTGACATCTTCAACTTCGCGCATGTGCCCCAGCTGATGATACTCCTCAATGAAATTGGTATAGACTTGTTTCAATTGAGGGTTTGCATCGAGACGACGTTCCAAGGCAAGAAATCGTCTTGTGGCAATTTTCTTCGAGTCTCCTAGTTGGTTCAGGACGGATGGTTGTTTCGGAAGGGTGACTACAAACCGACCTGACTCGTCTCGATAGGTATTTCCAACGAAGTGTTCCTCGCACGCGACTTCTTCCATCGACTGAGTGCTTGCTGACCAACAGGATTCTACTTCCCAAAAGCGGTTAAGAAGTTGATCCAGAGACTGGTCACTGCACACATGGGCCATCTTCAGCGCTCCTTCCGCCTGGCCAGATCCAATTTTCCCAGAGGCAACCCAGCCGAAGACTGTGTTCTGAAGAATCGGTTTCTCAGGTCCCAGCTTGGTGAACCCGTCTAGTAGCAGGTCGTAGTAGAGTTCCATGCCGAGGAGTAGATCGATTGAGCTTGGTTCGAAGAATTTGGGATCTGCTAGGGTGATGTTTGTCGGAAGTTTCCACGATGTTGGGTCGAAAGTTCTGGTAGGTAGATCTTGGGTGATCCTTTTCAGAATGTGGAACGATTGAACGGACTTGAAGTCCGAGCAGTGTGACCCAATCTGAACGTGGACAGCGTGCGACGATGTCACCATCGAGTTTCCGACTCCTCCGATTGCTTGGTGACACTTGTAACGGCGTAGTTTCAGCTTCTGCACGATGTTCTCGGTGATCAGGTTCAGCTGCGACGCTGGATCGAGTAGGACTCGTGCCCACTGGTGATGTCCGTAGAAGTCGAGGACCTTAACGATAGCCGTCTGGAGCAGCACGGTGGCAGGAACTCGAGGGGCTCCGGGCGAGTTGGTGGACACGAGGCTTGTGGCAGAGGGCGGTTGGGATACCGAGGGGAGAGGGGGCGACGACTGCGAGGAGGACGGGTTCGGCGGGCTTTCCGACAAGGGCGGATGTGAGCGAGAGACAACTGGTTTGTTGGGATTCGTTGGGCGAACGTCCGCTGATAGGTGGAGCATGGTGTGGTGTTTTTGATGGCACTTGTTGACCCTGCAGGTGCCTGACGAGCAATTGCGAACCATGTGCTCCGACGACAAGCAATTTATGCACAGATTCTTCTTCTTCACAAGGTCAAATCGTTGCGGGACTGGCAACCCTTGGAAGACTTCGTATTTAAACGCAGAGTGCGTGGACTTGGAGCAGAACGGGCACAAGCCGGTCGCTGGACTAGTGACTGCGTGGACGGTCTTCGATTTCAGCGGCCGCTGTTCTTGCTTGTGAGACTCCGACGACGACTTTGTAGGCAGCGACTGGAGAACGGAGAGGTGACCCTTTAAGAACGCCATCAGTTCCTTGTAGTCCGGAACGTCAGTGGAACGATAGTGTGATTCCCACTGTTTCAATGTAGAAGGATCAAGCCGGCTGCACACCATGTGACCCAGAACAGCGCCCCAGCCGTCCGTTGATATGTCCAACTTCTTGATCATGTTCAGGTTCCGCTCGAAGCCGTCGACTAGCTGCGCCAGGGACTCGTAACATTCCTTACGCATCGGCTCGATTGCAAAGAGAACATCCATGTACGCCTTGAAGATAAGCTTCTTGTTTTCAAACAAATCTTCCAATGCCTGCCAGGCGAGTGGATAGTTAGCAGCACTAACATCGATGTTGTCAATCCTCTCCCTCGCCTTCGGCGTCATCGATCCCACTAGGTACATGAATTTATCGAAAGGCGACAGGTCGGCGTTGGAGTGAATCAAAGATTTGAATGAATCACGAAATGTGATCCATTCCAAGATCGAACCATTAAACATGGGAAGGGTGATGTCAGGAAGCTTGACACGCGAGCGTCCAGGTGAGACAGGGTTGACTTCAGCTTGGGGAGCCACGGTTTGTTTCTGGATTTCGTTGACCAGGAAGCTGTACACAAGAACGTAGTCCAGTTCGAATTTCTTGCGTATAAGTCGATTGCTTTCTTCAGCGGCATCCTTGTCAGCGTCCTCTTTAGCTTGCGCAGCGGCATCCTCGGGCTTCGCCGTCACCTTGTCTGATTTGGACTTATCCTCATCATCGTCCAGCGACAGTTCGATGGCAAGACGATTAGCATGAAATTTGTCATCAAGACCATCGATTCGTTGCTTCCACCCCGCTAATTGTCCACTGTGCTGAGCCTCTTTGTAACCCTCCACAAACTGCTTTGCGTTGGTAAGTGTGTCCAGATAGAACCGCTCTTGGTGGAACAACGCACGTAGTCCAGGAGTCATGTCCCACAGCGACCAGCAGTGCTCAACAAAGCCCAAAAAATGCGGAAAAACACGATGCGCACACTACCAACCAGGTCGAGATGAGCGCAGAATTGACGATCGAACACCCAAACCAAACGAATCAGTCCACCACAACAGACATGCAGTACTCACGTGGTCGTCAATCGATAGACTACGATGACCTTTGATCCAGTCAAGGCCCTTTGTCCTCCTCGCACAATACAGCCCAAGCCACGCCGTGCCGCGCCGTGCCGTGCCACGTGGTGACCTCGTGGTGCAGGACGGCGCGGCACGGCGTGGCTTGGGCTGTATTGTGCGAGGAGGACAAAGGGCCTTGACTGGATCAAAGGTCATCGTAGTCTATCGATTGACGACCACGTGAGTACTGCATGTCTGTTGTGGTGGACTGATCCGGCTCGAAGGACCAAAAAATGTTAGGGAATGGTCGTCAAAGGGCGTGATATCGGTGGCCTTCAAACACTCCCGCGACAGAATATTCGAGGATCAAAAAAACGCGTCGTAATTGGCAATCGAAAAAGACGAATTTATTTCGCACGAGAAATTTATTGCCAAAAGGAACGAAAAACGCGTGAGGTCAGTTCGAACTGTGTATTTCAACTTAACTACGAGTGGCGATCACCACGAACTTGACCTTGTCGCAAAGTAGGTAGCAAAACTCTCTCGTGATCGGGCTCGCTGGCCGAGCGTTGTGATAAGGTGATAGTGTGCTAATACTAATGTAACTGAATTCAAATTCTCTCTTATCTATACGGACTTCGTGTTTGGGCACTAGTGTGTCCCAACAACAGCTATTTAGTATTTTTTTTGCATGATGTTTTGAATTACTTTGGTTAAAACAGGAACAGAACAAAATAATTTCACAGAACACCGATTTTTTAATTTATTGCTCTAAAATCTCCTTACCTATTTAGACTGTTTTTTCCTAGTAGTTTTTTTCCTAGTGGCGGTAGTAACTTAAAAATAATTTGTAATTTATGTTTTTTTGTGAAAGTTAAACATTTTAGCACTTGTATCAATGAGTAAAATTTTCAAATTATTTTTTAATTTTAACGGTGAATTTATTTAACACATGGATGTTTGCAAAAATTTCATTCGAAAGGCGTTTATTCGGGATTGCAAAAGATGTTGTAAGCAACTTGTTGTAAAACTTGATTTTTCCAGCACTTGTCGTATTTCTAGATAACTTTTTCAAAACAACAAATGCGCCAAGAGTTTCCTATGTACATAGGACCATTTGAAAAAGTAATCGAGATTTATCCGATAAATGTACGACTCGTGCTGAAAAAATCTTCTTTTTGCCACTTGTTGCATACATTTTATTATGTAAAACATGAAATTCAAAACTTATCCTAAATTTTACATTGGCTGGTGTCATTTAATTTGTTGTCGCCTCTTGTTTTTTTAAAGATATTTTCAAATAAATTTTTCAAGCTTTTCTGGTCATGTCAAATAAGAAAGAAATATATTTGTAAAAGTTTATTTAATTTGAATCACATTGTAGTTCATTTAAAATCCAAAGCACAACAAATAACAAAAAAACTTATTTTAATTTTATATAGGCTTTTTAAAAACTGTCGTCCTTGTATAGATTGAAGTGTAGATTATCAGCAATTTATATGATTGAGCTAATTCTATGATTTTATGCTTGAAAACATAACAAATATAATGAAAACATAGATTTTATTACTGTTTAAAAAAAATCCCGGGATCCCGGGAATTCCCGGGATTCTAAAATTATTTTTCCCGTTTCCCGGGAAATTCAAAACCCGGGAAATTTGGACGCCCTAGAATCCATCCATCTTTAAAATTGTGATAAATTAAGTGCTAGAAGTAGTTTTAAGTTTGAAGCTTTATTATTTTTCAGTACACTGTAACTAACATTCCACAATGTACTCATATCAGTATTATACAATGCAAAAGTAAACTGTAATTTAATTTTAAGTTTTATCAATTACAATAAAATTATAAGCTGCTAAATTTGATTTATTCCTGTGTTTATTTTACCTTCTCACCCTAAAATCATTTTTTCTCATTTCATCTTCAAAAATTCAAACGCACAAACCGACGTCAAAATCAACGCAACATTCCATTTTGGCCACTGCGACAACATTTGACCACGAAACCTTCACGATCATCATCCCACACGACTCTTGTGGCTTCTAACGCTGTTTTTATTGCCTTCTGTGCGCCCCCCTCAAAACCTGCGTGCGTGTGTTCGTCCCTCCGTGACCGTCCCACCGCCTCTACAGACCAACCCGGCCGTCCGGTCCGCCGTCAAATCGGTAAGCCGTCAGTGCTTTTAGCCGCTTTTAAGTTGATTTGGTTTTGGTGAGATATTGATTCGTGATTTTTATCTCTCGTAACAGGTCAAGGAGGGCGGCAAGGGCGTCAAGACGGCGTACAAGGGCCTGCGGTCCAAGTTCCGCGAGACGACCCCGCCCAAGTCCAAGCTGGAGGGCAGCGGCGTCGGCATGCACTCGCACGTGTCCCAGTACGACATGGGCCACCACCAGTCGGCGCCCAACTCGCCGGTCTTCAACAAGCGCCCCCAGACGATAGCCCTGCCGGACGACGCGTCCTACCCGGGCCAGCACAATCACCACCTGCACAACCATCACGCCGCGATGCTGACGCCGTCGAGCACATCGCTGTACAACTCGCCGCACTACCTGGTCAGCAATAACGGCGCCAGCCACAACAACTACAACACCATCACGGCCGGATGTGCGCCCAGTGCGACCGCCCTCAAGAACCAAACCAACAACAACAGCCTCCAGAACCACTTTAACAACGCGACGACGACGCCGGCCACGAGCAGTACGAGCGACGTGCGGAGTCCCTCGCTCAGCCTCAGCCCGACGAGCTCGAACTCGTCCTCGGAGATGAATCTGCTGCAGGAGTTGCAGCATCTGGCGCTGTTCAAGTCGCCGGCGGTCAACCGGAACGTAAGTACCTTCTGCTGTAGCTAGGTTGTAGCGAGTAGCGAGTTGTGTACTCTGGTATGGGTTTTTTTGATTTTCTTAGTTTACTTGCGAGTGATTGCTTGGTTTGAAACAACTTATACTCTAGTTTGTACGGAATAGTTTGAACGACTTGTTTTTTTGTTTGTTTTTCTTTTTAAGTTTGCCACAAAACACACACAAACCCCTTTTGTTCTATTGCGAGCTTCTTAATACCTCTCACACACAAATAAAAACTCAATTGGACGGAACAAAACAGTGGAAAACACACTTTTCGGCACAACACTAAAGAGCATCAAATAAGCGTACTTTTATACTCTATTCTTAACTTATGTATACAAAAAAGATACTGCAAAATACGACATGGCGATATGAAATAAACCGTTTGAAATATAATCCTAATCAAATAGTTCACTTATCTGTAACAACTCTGCATGGCTGACGAAAACAGCAAGTAGCGCGCGCTATGGATGAAGTAGTTGGAATTTCCAGGTGGAAATTGGCATAGCCAAAAACGGTTTTTTTTTTCAGGTGAAGGTTGTGTAGGTTGGATTTCGTGAGCATGTGCTGGTGACCGTGGATCTTAAACAATATTCTGGGTTATGAAAAGATTCAGTTAGAAAATATGTGCTTCGTGCGATGGGTGAGTGCTATAAAGTTGCACTTTTTAGCACTTGTATCTTAAAGTGATACTTTCCAAGATTGTTTTGATTTTTGACTCGGTAAACGGTGAATTGACTAAGCACAGTTATGTTTTATTTAAAATCCCATTCAATGGGTGTTTTTTAGAACTACAAAAAAAAATGTATAAAACTCTTTTTTTTTAGCACTGAAAAAATCCTCATTTTGCAACTTGTTGCATAAATTACTATTTTGCAATTTTTCAATCCGGTTGAAACTTTTTGGGCGCCTTGCTAAAAACGCCCAAACATGACATTTTGCATCATCAGTTTGTCCATATGATCCATCCATACAAATTTGACAGCTGTCCATACTAAAATGATATGAATACAAAGAGACGAGTTCATAGTAATGCATTCTGCTAAAACGCTCAACCAAACCACAATAAAATGATGCAGTAGTTGTTCGGTAACTGGGCCGTAGCCCAGTGAAAAATCAGACAAACGTCAAAAAACCAAAACAAACCGAAATGACCGAGGGGTTAATGGATGCAAAAATAATTTTCAATAAATAAAAAAAAATCAAACTTTTATTTAATTTCAAGTCACAATTAGGCCGATGCAAATATTTAAAAAAGTTTTTGTCCCTCGGCCATGGCCGAGGTCAAGGGGGGGGCAAAAAAATAAAAAAATATAAAAAATTAAATAACAAGCCATAGTCTTCACATTTAAATGAAAAAAGTGTTTTAAAATGCATTTTACACTAGTTCAGTTGTTTTGCAATCATTAGTTTTCAAAAATTCTAAGATCTGACAAAAACAAAAATTGTATCGAAAAAAAAGATTTTGCATCGAAAATTTTCAAAAAATCTTAAGATTTTTTAATAAACCCAAACATGCTGAAAATGATTTTAAACGCAGGACAATGTATTTTAATTTGATTTCAGTTCGTTGCGCTTGAATTTTCATTGAAATTTTGAAGTTTATTGTAAAAATATTTTTTTTGCCCCCTGATTTTTCGGGCCAATTTTGAAGGGGGGGGTGACAAAAACTTTTAAAAATATTTGTACCAGCCTTAAAGAAATATGAAAAGTAAGCATTTTAAATACACTTGATTAACTTTTATTTTTATATTCAGGATCATATTATGTATCGATGGTCCCCTCGTTATTAGCCCAGTTACCGAACAAGTACTGTATGTGAAAATTCAAAAAATAGTATCTTCTGAAAGATTTTTTTGATCGAACAGTTCTAGAGTTTTTTTTATTAGGTCCTATAAACATATGAAAGACAATAGTTTATTGGACCTTTTCACAAAAAAACTCTGGAGTTGTAGGTAAGGATGAGGACTACACCGAAATAAATTTTAGCCGGAAATTGTTTTTTAGGTGATTGTTTTGTCACTAAAAAATGATTTTCAGAAAGAATAATATTTTTGATATGTTTAATATGTTTTAGGGGACATGCCATCTTTTCAGAAATTCCAGAAATTGCAAAAAATCTTTGTCCAAGTTTTATTTTTTTAGAACCCCTTATTTAATTTTTTTTAGCAGAAATCGAACAAAAATATCAATATTCAAAAAAGTGCACCGTTTTAAATATTGATTAATTTGAATGTGAATAGAAATGTTATTATCAGGAATATCTTTTTTAAATGGGCTAAAAACACTTTTATTATATTATTCAAATGTTGGACAGGATTTTAAATATTTTAATTAATTTTTATTGATAAAAGCAGTAAATTCCACAGCGCAATCGGGCTCTCTGGGACCCATTCTACGATTCTCTCTTTGAGTCAAAGAAGAGAGATTTTTCAGCAGCGATTAGTGTGATACACAGAAAACAAAGTGTGAATTTACTAACATTCGGAATTATTTTTTTCTGTGTCATCATCCATTTCATAGCGAAAGCGAAAGCAGTCAGGACTTGATTATTAGTTTTGTGTTGCAAAGGTATTTATTTGGAAAAATTCTCTAAAAATAATAATAAATGGATAAAAATCTGAATGAGCTGCTTGCGAGTTCTTAGCCGTATAGGGCATGCTTGTAACATAACCTCCTGCATTTAAAAAACAATTGCGGTTAAAAATAATATAAATCAAAGTTTTTCATTGTTTTAAAATAAGAATAATGAACATTTATTTAATGTAGGAAAATATATTTTAATAATACAATAAATTATCAGGAATGTCGTAAAAAAATCATTGAAAAATATGAGGAATTTAGTTATCCTTTTTAAAAAAAAATCTTAGCAATTCATTTACGGCAACCTTGTTTACTCATTAATCTTAAAATATCAAAATCAATATTAATTTAAAGGAGAATGGGCGAATTTGGTCCAAGGATGTACACGAACGGGACCAACTTTTTTCGAAAGATCTCGCCGAGACATGAAAAAAGTCTTCTGGACCAACTCTCTAAACCCCGGGGTTCAAAAGTTACATGCTGTTGAAGTTTGAGCATTTTGAGTAAAAATATACAAAAAATCGGATTTTTGCTATTTCTAAAATCATTTATAAAATCTCTGTTTCATTATGGATTTCGATTTTCTTGACTTCATTCGACGCGTATCAGCAAAAACTATGAATTCTGATATATCTTAGCATGATTGAAACATGATTTCACTTGTTTTTATCCGTTTGAACCGTTTGTGCAAGAGGCATCCCATAGAAACAAGTCGAAACTTCAAGGTTTTGAAAACGGATCCGACCCAAACTGCTTCAGTGAGTATGAAAGGCTTCAGTGCAATGTTGTAACAACTTATTGGGATGGTCTGAGTCATCCGAGAACTCCTTGGAGTTAAGACCGGTGAGTCTACCGCCGTAACAAGCAAGATGTCGGCGGTTTTTGACCACTGATCATACCCGCATAGCTTCAGTGAGTGTGGTAGACTACTTTGTTAATGTGTTGGGATGTCTTTGGTCATCCTAGGACTCCCTGGAGTTATGATCTGTGGAGCTACAGCCTTAACAAGCAAGAGGTCGACGGTTTTTGACCCCGGAACATACCCGCATAGCTTCAGTCAGTATGGTAGACTGCTTTGTTAATGTGTTGGGATGTCTTTGGTCATCCTAGGACTCCCTGGAGTTATGATCTGTAGGTCTACGGCTGTTACAAGGACTCCCTGGAATGGTCCAGAACATCCCAACATAACAGCAATACAGTCTGCCATACTCACTGAATCTTTGCGGTTATGATGCGCGGTTAAAAATCGTCGACCTTTTTCTTGTTACAGTGACCCAAATATCTTAACTCCAGGGAGTCCTAGGATGACCAAAGACATCCCAACACATTAAGAAAGCAGTCTACCATACTGACTGAAGCTATGCGGGTATGTTCCGGGGTCAAAAACCGTCGACCTCTTGCTTGTTACGGCTGTAGCTCCACAGATCATAACTCCAGGGAGTCCTTGGATGACCCAGGACATCCTAACATATTAGCAAAGTAGTCTACCACACTCACTGAAGCTATGCGGGTATGTTCCGTTGTCAAAACCGGTCGACAGGTTGCTTGTTACGGTAGTAGACCCACAGATCTTAACTCCAGGGAGTCCTAGAAGAACCCAGGACACTCCATCACATCAGCATAGTAGTCTACCATACTCACTGAAGCCATGCGGGTATGATCAGTGGTCAAAAACCGCCGACATCTTGCTTGTTCAGCGGTAGACTCGCCGGTCTTAACTCCAAGGAGTTCTCGGATGACTCAGACCATCTCAATAAGTTGTTACAACATTTCACTGAAGCCTTCCATACTCACTGAAGCAGTCTGGGTTTCAATACCTTGAAGTATCGACTTTTTTCTATGGGATGCCTCTTGTACAAACGGTTCAAACGTATAAAAACAAGAGAAATCATGTTTCAATCATGCTAAGACATATTAGAACTCATAGTTTTTGCTGATACGCGTCGAATGAAGTCAAGATGAGCAAAATCCATAATAAAATGGAGATTTTATAAATGATTTTAGAATTAGCAAAAATACGATTTTTTGTACATTTTTACCCAAAATGCTCAAACTTCAACAACATGTAACTTTTGAACCCCGGGGTTTAGAGAGTTGGTCCGGAAGACTTTTTTTCATGTCTCGGCGAGATCTTTCGAAAAAAGTTGGTCCCGTTCGTGTACATCCTTGGACCAGCTCCCATACAAATTTGCCCATTCTCCTTTAGTTTTCTTTTGTACATTTTCAGCCAATAATTTAAGTTGTATATTTATTAAAAAATATAAAACCAACTCTATTTTTTATTAAAATAAAAAATCGTATTATTATGCAACGAGATTTACCGAGTACAGTCCCGACTCGATTATCCGAAGGCCTTGGACAAATTTCACTTCGGATAACCGAATCACAAAAAAAAAATGTTTTTTCGTAAACTACTCCAAAATGATTGAGAATTTTTAAATCCAAGATGGCGGCCAAAATGGCGATGATAAAATATTGTATATTTACAGGCAATCAACTATTCAAATTTGACTAAAATGGGGTCGCAGAACTCAAATTTGATGTTAAAAGTAAGAAAATAACAAAACTTTGTGTTTACTTGCCATAAGTGTTCGAGGTATCCTCAAGCCTTGTCTAAATATGGAACACGTTGCCTAACTCGATCTTTCCAGCACTAGTAATATTTTTTGAACTCGGTAAACCGGTAACGGTAAATGTACAAATCGTGCTGAAAAACATTCAATTAGCAATTCGTTGCATAAACTACTGTTTTGACACTTTTGATTAATTCTCCCACTGTGAACTTGTGAGTCTTGTCCGTTTTGTTGCACCAGAAAGACATGATACGCATTAATGAAAAGTTTAAGTAATTTGAATATTTAGAAGTAAAAAAATAGTATATATTGTTACAATGTTCTCATAAATGGTTTTCAAATCTACTTAGGTGGCATGTCTGTCCAAATTATGGTTATGGTATTAGGTACATTATATCCATTATTATTAAGAGAAACAATAAGTGGCAGCCATAATTGGTCGGTGATTGGGATTCTACAAACTAACTTTTTTGATGCTCTACAAAATTCAAAATTCTACTCGAGAGGTTCAAAAAAACATAAATTTAACACAGATCAAAACACCTTCTCTTCCGTGTGTCTAAATCTTATTTTTATACCTCTTTCTGCTTTCCATTCTCTTTTCAAAAACATGTCCACATGCCAACATTACACACACATATTCGTTCTGTGTTGCCATGAATTTAATCTAAAAAATCAACCCGAATTCTACCGAAATAAAAAAAAATCAATCATTTCTCTACGTCACATAATCCAACTTTCCAAATTCGATCCATGCATCCACATGTGCCTTCTCTCTCTCAACTTCACGACCATCTCTGTGTGTGTGTCCCGCGCGCCTCATGTGTGTGCCAATATCACGCTCAAAATCATCAAAAATTGCGCGCTCGAATCACAAAAAAAAAACGCGGCAAAAATCTAGCTCAAACCAACGTTCAGTTTGGACTCGTCAACGGCGACAATGAATCGACCCTCGAGTCGAACCGGAGCACCTCTGAGCCCCCCTGGCGGAAACCAAACGCTGCCCCGAATTCAGGAGCTAGTTCCTTCGTCGTCCCAGCCCCAGCAGCAGCCACTGCTGCTTCAGCTTGATCTGAACGGGTCCTCGCCGAGGCGGAACCACAGTCGCAACCACCGGATCAACAACAACGAAGGGGACGACGACGGCGACGAGGACCGAAACTTTGATCTCTCGCCGGACATGCCGTGTCCGCCGGTGCCACCACGGCGCTTCCAAACCGCGGCCGAAGCCCTCGCGGCCATCCAGATTTCACCCCCGCCCATGTCCCCACCCTCGTCTTCCTCGTCGACGTCGGCTTCGCCGTACCGCAACTACACCCACTTCCTCCAGCAAGCCGCCGCCGCCGCCATGCAACAATCCAAAGCAACGACCCCGCCGGCGCCACCGCCCCTGAAAGCGTCCCGGAACGCCACGACGGCCGCGCTCCTGCTGGACGGCGGGGACGATGACCACCTCATGATCACCTTAACGCCAAATAACTCCAGCAGCAACTCCGCCATCTCGAATACCAACTCCAACTCCACCAACCACGCTAGTAGCCAAATTGTACTCGAAACGACGTCGGGCAGCAGTGGGATCGTCAGCGCCACGTTGCCACGGCCAACGTCCAACAGCCATCATCAGCACCATAAGCCACCGGCACCGCAACCGCCTCAACGGCCGCCGCTGGCACCAAAGCCCACCACCCTTCTGCGCAAAGAGGTAACCGCTTTACTACCAAATCAAAACAAAAAACATTAAATTCAACTATACATGGTTTATTGTACTGTATAACTTCATTATGCCCATCATTGTATCACCACCATCATCACCACCTACTACTTCATCCATATTGCTTGTGCTTAGTATATTTCCGCTGCTCATCATTTACTATTTTCTTACTACTTATTTATAATAATAATAACGATCGCTTCTAACTGATTAGCAAATACAATTGGCTTATGATTACCCGTAAATTTTGATCATATTCTCCACTATTTTAAATTTCCCCTGAAATTAATGCTTAGGTACAAAATATTACCAATATTTTTACTCAAAATTTTTCTTTAAAAAGCTATAGGTTATCACAGATAAACAGACGTTAATTCATAACAATTCTTTAGAAGTTGATCCTTCCCCCCAAAGGTAAACAGACTTCAATCCTTAAACAACTTTATCAACATATTCTAAAATCCAAAAATGTTATTGTGTGCATTCATACAGTTTTAAGAAACAGCTAAATTGTGGTAAATTCAAAATTTCCGTGTTGAGTTGCTGATTCTTCAAACTGATCGTTAATTTGTTGTTTAAAGAAATTTACGTATGTTTGTCTGCAGGCTATCTAAGATCGACTATCATTTGGAAGCAGGGATGCAAATGATCAATTCGATGTATCTGGCTCCTCATCGCTGTAGTAACCTCTAGTTCAAAGTGGCCTCATTGGGAAAAATCGGGAATACCGAGAAAATGTCGGTCGGACTTACCTTTAAATTTTAACAAAAATTGCCGGTTCTATCAAATTTGCGTATCAAAAGTTTAAATTAAATTTCGGAAATTTACACAACCGCATCGAATGTAGATTTTTATACATTATTTTAAATTCAATTCAATAAGTACACCGGATGACTAAATCCTTTTTAACTTATAAATAACTGGAAAAATACAACTTTATTGTAAAACATTTGGTGTAATTTATAAAACTGTTTTTTAGTTTATATTTTTCAAACATTTAGGACAAATTGATAAAAAACTTTCAATATTTTTTCTTGATAATTATTATTTGATCAAAAGCTAAAATCCTCGAGATTTTTTTGGGGAGTCATTTTAGTTTTTTTCTTTTTGCTTCTAAAATATCTGAAATATTTGGTATTCAAAATATATTATGAAATAGTTATTTAGGAAACTGTCAACAGTAATATCTTTATCAACGTCATAAACTTCAAAAAATAAACATAAGTAAAAAAAAAATGTCATTTCCAGTATTTCTAAAAGTGAATATTTTGTGCAATTCCCGGTTAAATGTGCAAAATAAAAAAAGGGAATTTTGCCGAAGATACAGAATCGGTAAGTTTATAGCTTTCTTGTATGGACACCTGCCAAAATTGTGGCCACTCAAGTCGGAAAATCGGGAAAGTCAAGAAAAAGTCGAGAATTCGCCAGAAATCGAGAAAAAAAATCGTGAATTTGTGATTATTTGTCAAAAAGTCGGGAATCCCAAAAATGCTTGTTAGAAAATTATATTCAATTTTCAAATTAAAAATACTCAATTCTTTTTTAGTTACTTACTTTAAATTTAAGGTTCCTTTCAAAATTGCAATCTATTTGAGAATTAATGATATATTTAAGACATTAAAATTCCTTATAAATGTTGGATGCATATGACACAGATTTTCATAATATTTTTTCATGAGTCAAAAGATTTTTATAAATTTTTATTTATCAAACAGTAGTAACATTGATTAAATATTTGAAAAAAAAATCCATTTTGAGTTTGGAAATGTTTTTATGTGGTAAATATTTTTAAATTGTTTAACTAAACTTATTATGCCATTTCAAATATTTTTTTTTCCATATGTTTCCCTTGAACTTTATTGTGAGTATGTCTGAATCGGAAAACTTAAATTTAAAAAAAAAGTCCAAACGTTTTCGTTCTGAATGAAAAAATGTAAAACTTGTTTACGTTTTAAAAACATGAAGAAAATATTGAAATTTCAAAAAATAATCCAATTTTGATTTAAGTTATTGCAAATATGTTAAAAGAATTTGTCTTTTCAAACATTTTGCATAAAATAAGTGGTAAAGCATGGAATCTTATCAAACTGAATTTCTCATTGAAAAAAATTTATAATTGTATTGTAAATATAATACTGATAACAAGATAAATCAACAATGATTAAAAAGTTTAATATTAAAAAATTACAATATTAAAAAGGGAAATTATGAAAAAAAAAATTAATCCAATTCTCAGACATTTTTCTAAATTCTTCGGGAGAATAAATACTGTAATATACAATTTTATATTAGGTTATCTTTAACTTTTTTCCATTTCTAGTTGAAACGAAGTATAAGTATAAACATACCAATTTTGAATACGGGCATTGAAAGCTTAATCTAGGAAGAATAGCTCTCCTTGAATATATTCGGACATATTGATTTCGGCCTCATGACATTTTTGGCAAGATGAAATTCATCAGGTTTTGATTTTTTTTAATATTTTTTTTTGCTTTTTGTTCTTTTCTCAATTGACCAATTCTCTATAATATATCATTTTTCTGTTGGATTTTTTATTTGCATTTTTTTATTTGAGTGAAACCTTGAGAATGATTTTCTTATCGATTTGGTGTCTTCAAAAAAGTTGTGAGTTATGAGACCTTTAATAAAAAAGTTACACGAAAAAAAATCCTAATTTTTGTCCACTTTTGAATGCCTGAAATACGTTTTTTTTCAATTTCGTATGTTTTTTGCACAAGAGTTTAGGGTGGTGGAAAATCTGATACTGAAGTTAGAAATATATGTTAAAAAAACATTTTTCTTTAAATCAATCCATTTTGGAAAGGCATTTTTATAATTATAAATTTTCAACTATTTTCAAATACTTCATGTGGAAAAAGCACACCTGAAAAAAATGCTGAGAAAATTTCCTACAATTTTCGTTTTTGACTTTATTGATTGGACTGTTAGTTGCTGAGATACAGCCTCTTCAAATTTATTTTGTTGTGAAAAATGAGTTTTTCTCAGTGCCCTATAGGGATCGTGCATAAACCACATGGCCTTCAAATTTAAAATTGTTTACGTCCTCAGTGAGATTCAAACCGACGACCTTTGGATTGTTAGTCTACTGCGCGGTCCGATAGATCCACACTGGAAGAAAAGGAGGCTTGCGTTATTAGTCAAACCACGTCTATTTTTCTGTGATAAATTACATATGAATAGTATAAATCTCTAGCCTTAAACATTTTCTTTTCATCTTTTGAATCATAATCACTTTCCGCTCAACTGCCATCGCTTTTCTAGTCCTGTAGATTAAACTAGTTATCGCTTTCTCTAGCTAACATTTTAAAATTTAAAAACAAACCTTCTTTCTTCCTTTTATGATTTTAACACCATCACCAACCAACCAACCAACCCTGTCTGACCCCGTGTTTTCGGCCTCCCCAACCTTCAAATGCAGTCGAGGTTCCGCGTCGAACGAAAGCTCAGCATGCAGCCCGTGGTGAACCACGACGTTTGAAGCACCAAGCCCCAAAACCGAAATCTCTAACGTCTTGTAACATATTTCTTCCCCACCATCGTCATGCGCGATTCAAAACAAACAAACCCTCGAATGCCAACAAAAAATCGTTTCCTAACCATAAAACGCGTCGAAACTACGTGCCAAAAATGTAACTTTTGTTTCAACGAAAAATTACGTGACTAAAAAAAAGATGCCAAAGATTGCTACCAACGTCAACGAAAACGGAACCGCTGCCGGAAAGCAGTGAAAAGCCCCGATGGATGCCCAAACGAAATTAATCGAACTTAATACCTAGCATTACTTTAGCACAACTACACACGTTCGAGTAAGCGTTTGAATTTTTCTTTCCTAACTTTACTAGCTTTCTAGCTTTCCTGTGCGAACTTTTATCAATCAGCCAAATTGAATCATACATTTTTGCCTAGTATAAATGTTACATTTCAAAGTCATCATCAGCTTACATTTCACGCAAAATCAAATTCCATTCGCGGGTAAGAAGTTCACTCTCTCTCTCACACATGTCATTCATTCGCACGGTTCACGCGAAATTTCAATCATTCATCACCGTTTCACCTCAAGTAATCGCTGTGATGGTCAAAGTATTGGTATCTCTCATCCCTGCTCAAGTTCACCGTTTTACTTTCCTCTACCTCAGCTCAGTGTGTATTCCCTTTTTTAGCTTTGGTTTGTCCCCTCGTAATAACGTCAATTTACACCTTTTTTTTGTTTAAAAATATTTATTTTAAGTTCAACAGTTTGCAACTTTTGCTTCCATATTTTTTTTTTTTGCTAGTTTTAACTCTGCGTGTGTTTGTGATTTGTATTTGAACGAATGAGATTACTTTTGATCAGTGTGTGATTTTGAAATATATTGGAAAAAAATGCACGTATTTTGTACACCCCCTTTTTTCAATGTGTAATTTTTTACTTTAAATCAATTGCGTCAATTACGGGCTATCCATAAACCACTTGGACACTCTTTTGGAAATCTTAGATTTTTAAAACTATTTTCTATACGAAAAAACCCAAACCAAACCCCATCCCACCCTCTAAGATGTCCACGTGGTTTATGGATGACCCGTTGTTACTAATACTGTTACTGTTCTAGGGAAAATACAAAACAGCCGAAATATTTCTTAAATTTGGTCAAATCAACTTTATCGATATTGGTACTAAAATATGGTTCTCCTTTTATTTACGATATGATAACGAAAAACAATTCTGTCTTTTGTTTTTTTTACTGTTTAATAATAACAACAAGACATTCTTTTACTACTTTTCTTATCACTTGCTTCAAACTGATTTTAAATAAGATTTTGGAAATAATTTAAACACACTTAAATAATTGTTTTTGAAAATATATGGGTCCCATTTATTGACCTGTAATTATTGATTTCGTTTGGAATAATGTAAAATTCTTTTATGAAAACGAATTGAAGATTTTCAAAAATATTTTAAAATGGTAAAAAGATTAATTAACACTTAGTTCACAATTCAAAATAATATCTAAGTCATTTTTTTATTTATACCAAACTCAGAAGCTTTCTGTAAAAAATACACTGATGGAAAAATTCACGTCACTTCCATGAGTTTTCGTTTACAGCCGACATCCAAAGGTGTTGCAGAGCGCCTCACGGAAAATACAGAATAATGTATCTTATTTATTAAAACTGTTTTATTAATTGGTCTGAATCTTTTTTTTTTTCAAAATATTGACTGTTGTCCTTATTCCAATTGTTGTGAACAATACAAAAAAAGTCTAAAAACCACGGGTTTTGACCACTTTTTTTTTTTGTTAGTTTTTGACCATTTTATATTCATGAGGATATTGAGGATACATTATTGAAATTTAATTTCCTCTCGGATTTTTTTAAAATAATTTATACCTGATGTCATGATCATATAAAACTGTTTTGACGATTAATTGGTTAATAGCTTGCACTTTTTTACCTCTTTAGCCTCTTTAGGTTTCTTTGGCAGAAATTAAAAAAAAAAACATAATTGAAGTTTCAAATTCGAGCAGTTCTCTCAGATTTCGGTCATTCGATTTTTTTTTTGTATTTTTTAATCCGACTGAAACTTTTTTGGTGCTTTCGGTGTGCCCAAAGAAACCATTTTGCATTATTAGTTTGTCCATATAATTTTCCATACAAATTTGGCAGCTGTCCATACAAAAATGATGTATGAAAATTAAAAAATCTGTATCTCTTGACAATTTTTTTTGATCGATTTGGTGTCTTCGGCAAATTTGTAGGTATGGATACGGACTACACCTGGAAAAAATGATACCCGGTAAAAACGAATTTGGTGATTTTTTATTCAACTTTTTATCACTAAAACTTGATTTGCAAAAAAAAACACTATTTTTAATTTTTTTTATTTTTTAATATGTTTTAGAGGACATAAAATGCCAATTTTTCTAAAATTTCCAGGTTGTGCAAAAAATCTTTGAGCGAGTTATGAATTTTTGAATCAATACTGATTTTTGAAAAAATAGAAATATTAGTCGCAAAAATTTTTCAACTTCATTTTTCGATGTAAAAACATTTTTGCAATCAAAAAGTACTTAAGTGAAATTTTAAAAGTGCACCGTTTTCAAGTAAAATCCATATTTTGGTGACTTTTTTGAAAATAGTCGCATTATTCATTTTTTTTAAATTAGTGCACATGTTTGCCCAATTTTGAAAAAATATTTTTGAAAAGCTGAGAAAATTCTCTATATTTTGCTTTTTTGAACTTTGTTGATACGACCCTTAGTTGCTGAGATATTGCAATGCAAAGGTTTAAAAACAGGAAAATTGATGTTTTCTAAGTCTCACCCAAACAACCCACAATTTTTTAATGTCGATATCTCAGCAACTAATGGTCCGATTTTCAATGTTAAAATATGAAACATTCGTGAAATTTTCCGATCTTTTCGAAAAAAATATTTTCAGAATTTTTAAACAAGACTAACATTATAAAAGGGCGTAATATTGAATGTTTGGCCCTTTTGAATTGTTAGTCTTGACTTTAAAATTTTGAAAATATTGTTTTCGAAAGGATCGGAAAATTTCACAAATTTTTCATATATTAACATTGAAAATCGGACCATTAGTTGCTGAGATATCGACATTAGAAAATGATGGATTTTTTGGGTGAGACTTAGAAAACATCAATTTTCCTGTTTTTAAACCATTACATTGCAATATCTCAGCAACTAAGGGTCGTATCAACAAAGTTCAAAAAAGCAAAATATAGAGAATTTTCTCAGCTTTTCAAAAATATTTTTTTCAAGGGTTGGCAAACACGTGCACTCATTTAAAAAAATGAAAAACTGCGACTATTTTCAAAAAAGTCACCTTAAAAATAGATTTAACTTGAAACCGTTCAGTTCATCAAAATTTCACTAAAGTACTTTTTGATTGAAAATTTGATTTCACATCGAAAAATGAAGTTGAAAAATTTGTGATACCGATATTTCAATTTATTGAAAAAATCTGTATTGATTCAAAAAATCATAACCCGCTCAAAAAATTTTTGCACAGCCTGGAAATTTCTGAAAAGTTGGCACTTGATGTCCTCTAAAACAAATCAAAAAATTAAAAATAGTGTTTTTTTGCAAATCAAGTTTTAGTAATAAAAAGTTAAATAAAAAATCACCAATTTTTTTTTACCGTGTATCATTTTTTTTCAGTGTAGTCCGTATCCATACCTACAACTTTGCCGAAGACACCAAATCGATAAAAAAAATTCCTTCAAAAGATACAGATTTTTGAATTTACATATATAATTTTTGTATGGACAGCTGCCAAGTTTGTATGGAAAATTATATGGACAAACTAATGATGCAAAGTGGCTTTTTTGGGCATACCGAAGGCACCAAAAAAGTTTCAGTCGGATTAAAAAATACAATAAATAAAATTGAAGAAAAAAGACCGATTTCGTAGAGAATTGCTAATTCTTAAAACAAACCGTTAAATCATTATATTTAAAAATATATTGAAATTTACAATTTCCCTGAGCTTTGTCATAATGAGTGTCATAGGTTTGATGCTTGTTTGGCAAAGAGTATGATTTGATTCGATGTGGAATTAAAATCGAAGTGTTCAGTATATTGCTGAAGCTTCCATTTTTACACATGGACACCACTTCATGCTGCGAGAACCCACTTTGGCGCAGTCTCAGGGCTTAATCGATGGCCGGTAAGCTGTCATCGAGACAAGGAGGTTCTCCGATAGTGGAAATATCACATTTGTAAAATGAACCGCTACATATGTGATTTTTCCCTATCTTAATGTGGGTGTCAGGTTAGAATGCGGGTTTTAAATTTAGTTTTTTGTAGAATTTAGGATTTCAACTATAAATATCAACTTTTAATACTTTGCCTTTAGTTATTTAGGGACACAATTAGTAATAGTAAATTTAGTAATTCTGTCAGAATCGGTGATTTTCATTCGAGTAGCATAAAAACCATTCTGATTTGTCAAAATTTCCGTAGAGTCTCGATCAATCAATAGTGAAATGATATCGGACTAATTTCGTTGATCTGTTGAACTAACGGTTGCCGGATTATGATTGTATCGACCATTGTTGCGAATCGAGGATCTACTGGAATTCTGACGATCAAATGGTCGTCTCTATTTCAATTCACGACTTGTAAAATATGAACTGTTATTAATTTGTTTTTTTTTTTGTTTTACAAGAAACGTTTTTTTGGCTATTAATTAAAATGTCGGGGATTTGAGATAAGAGTAGCTTTCGGATAGCTTGCTTTAAATCTTGTATTCAATTCAAGTTAGGTAGTTATCCGCAAATGAAAATTTGGACTTATATGAATAATTGAACATTTTGGACTTATGAATAACACACAACTGTGCATTTATTCTAGAGTCAGATCCATACAGCGTCAGTGTTTATTTGGTCGAAGTGTACTAATTCATTGGCAGATCTGATTCTAGTTGTAATGTACGACAAGACTACTGACGGACGTGACAGGACGAGGGCCCAGTTTAGAGGTTTCGACATCAACGATGTGCGGCTGGATCAACCTCCCAAAAAAAAAAAAATATATATATATTGAAATTTACAATTTATGAGAATAAACGCTCTTAACATTTTATATAATTTTGAGTTCTTTTTTGTGATTGTGTTAATGTTTTGAAAAAGGTAAGACGAATATACTTATTTTGGACCCAAGCGGCAGATAACAGCGATTTCAGTAAATTTCTGAACTTTTTCTTTTGACCGCTATTTATTTTAAAAGTTTAAAAACAATGATCACAACAATGTACCTAGCTTTTGGAGACACCACATGCTTTTGTCAAACTCGTCTGTGGCGTCAAGCGTCGCGAGCTTGTGAGCGTGAGCTCTAGCTAGGCTTTTGCTTGCTGCATTAGTGTTGGTGTAGTGAGAATCGTGTAATACTCATAAAATGCGAAACTCGATGGATGATGGGTCAAACGACATATTGTGTTAAGTTTAAAGGTTTTATTTTCCAAATAGATATTAAAATTAAATTATTAGATATCAAAATATTATGAAAATCTCTATTAGCCTCAATTAAACAGAAATCAAACAAAGTCTAGAAATTAATAACCGTTAGATTTTAGGGCCAAAATAGGAAAATCGATACTCCAGAATTGTTCCAACTTTTTTTCTGTTTAGGTCCAAAATACAGCCAAAATATATTTGACATTATTTACAGTCCGTAAATGGCAGGTTTTGATTTATCCAAGGGTTTAACTGTTCTTGAGAACAAGCCAGAATAAGGCAGAGCTTTGCATCGTAGGTCCAAAATAGGGACATCTGTCTTGTGATATCACCCAGCGAGAATATAAATCTCGAGTCAAATTTACTCAACAAATTGATTGAAAATAACTTCGTGAGCCTTATTTTTGTACATCGTAACAAATGTTTTTGTATCATTGTCAATGATCTGACAAGTTGGCAACACTGTCATAAGGGTATGAAAACAGTGTGGCAATTTTTATATATTTTATAAAAATATTTGTGGAAATGTCTGCATTCTAAAAAAATAACGTGAATGTTTAACATTCAATGAATATGAATTATTATTTCTGAAAAAATATACTGAAAGGTCAATTTTTGAAGCTGCGTTCAAAACTTTTTGTGGTTTTCGAATTTGTTCAAATTTTTATTTTCATTTTCCTTAATATTATTGATTTTATTTATGGGAACACAATATAAATTATCTTTTTACGTAGTAAATGAAACGTTGAAATAATTCTTTCTATCGATAAAGTTGGTTTGAAATTTCGTAATTAAACCTATTTTAATTTATTTAGTCTCAAACTAGATTTTGTTATTTTTCCATTATTTATGGACCATACATTTTTCACCGATTTTCTATTTCAATTTCTTGAAACAAACTCATGGAGATACTTGATATCCTAACATATTCCTTTAAAATAAACTATTTTTAGGGTTAATGTTTTAAATTTTCAGAAATATAGAAATATTCTGAATTAGAAACGGTTGCTTTCGGGAACACTTTTTGCTAGCAATGCTTGCCCTTCGTTGAATTAGCTCCCTTTACCGAAATTCCCTCAGCAAAACCCTTCAAATATCTAACGCACCTTCCGCTAACACTCTTTATCTCTCTATTTGTTGTGTTCTACCCTTTTTATGTACCCCTCACCCCTCAACACTCTACAGTCCTCCTGTGTCGATGTGGCTGACACTAACGCTAGTACCGCCGCCAACGCCGCCACCGCTTCCACGTCATCCCTGGACGAGCCGGACGCGGCCGCCGACCTCATCAACCTGGACACGACCAACTCCAGCTTTGAGCTCGAAGACTTTGATCCCCTGAACGACCGCGCTAGACCCATTCCTTCGACGGCAAAGCCGCCCGCGACGACCCCCAGTGCACTAACAACGGCCAAGGCAGCGATTGCACCCTCGTCGGGTTTCAATAATCCAATCTACCCTTACTTTACACCGACACATCTCCACGCCAAAGCACCACAACACCACCAGCACTCACTGTCGCAGGGTGGCAACCACTTCCACCACCAGCACTCCAACGGTGGTCTGGGTTCTGGTTCCGGTGTCGGCAGGGCAGCCAGCGTCCAGGACGACTTCGAGCTGCTACGAAACTACGGTCTAGACAAGTTCTCACTCATAGATGGTGCTGGGGGTGGCGGGCAGGAGAAGCAACAACAGCACCACTTGGCAGCACTGCTGGGCAGTACTAGCCCGGTGGGAGGAGCGATGGGAGGTACTAGCAGCAGTAGTACTAGAGGTGTAAATAGTTTTGTGAACGGTGCGGGGAGGGCGAGCAGTAGTAGAACGGCGGCGTTCAGCAATTGGACCACGTTTGACTGATAGATGGCGCGCGCGCCAAGCAGAAGTATTCACAGTTTGTTTGTTTTCTTGCGTAGGACAGATTTGCGTTTATTTTGTGTTACTTTTCTGTTGTTATTTAGATATTAAATTGTTTTGCCAATTCCTTTCGTCTTCTCCAAAGTGTGCGACTTGTTTCCACTAGCTAGCGCGAGCGCTAGACAGCAAAGATTCACCTGTTATATAATTTATATATGTATGTAATTTATCTTTGTCAGGAAAGTATAAACAAAACATAGCGAAAAAAGCGATTTAGGGTGTGCATTTTTCTTTTGTTTATTTCCCTCATCATCTTCCAAAGCAGTGTAATGAGTGTTGAGAAATAATAAAGCATTGCAAGTAAAAACACACAAATATATAAGCATAACTAGTAATTACAACTATAGGGAACCAGCTACCAGATAGGACGAAGACATATATATTGACAAAAAAAAAAGCGAAATCGTTCGTGTTGGGAAAAGCAATTTGAAAAGGGAAGAAATGGAAATCAGATACATATTTATGACGAGTTAGTGAGCCGCGGGAAGCGAGGAAATTTTAACAAACAGATGAAAGATTAAAGAAAAAACGGTATAGCTTCAAAAGATATTACTGTGCGTGTGTATAGGATAACGTTGTTGAGATGATTTTAAGAAAAAGGAAACGAAACTAAGAAAGGCATAAGAGAAAAAAAGACAAGCATCGTGTGCGTTGTTTAGTAAAGAAAGTTGGAAATATAATCACAACTCTATATGATAAATCATTGCAGAAAACACACTGACACAAACAATTCTACAACAGGTCGTCTAGCTCGGCAATACTTTCGATACTCATTTCTAAAAAAGAACAATTGGAAAAAGGTATTTTCCAAAACTGCAGAATTTCTGTTTTGATTAAGTACTAAAGTGCGAAATTTAGAATATTTTTTTATTTAAAACATTTTATTTAACCTTGAAACACATTCTAAAATCGTGTATTTTGTTACATTTAAAGTTTCCTTTACAATGAGGTACTATAACATGCTTTAAAAAATAAAAATAAATACTAGATTTCAAAATAATCAAAACTTGCTTCCTCTTTTTTATTCCAAAAGGTTGAACGCAAGACAAGGTTGAGCAAATAGGCTCTTGAAAATTCGAATTAGTTAATTGAAATGTTAAGAAGTTTATTTAAGTGTATTTCGATTCTAGTACTTCAATAAATATCCACTTTTTTTGTTTTCATTTTAATTTAGGCATAAATTATACTTCCATTTTTTGCAAGATTTGCAGAAATAAATATAAAATGGTGAAAATTTATTGAAGTACTAGTATCAAAATACACTCAAATAAACTTCTTAACACTTCGATTTGAAAGAGAATTAAGCTTTGCAAAGAAACATACAGAGCAATTCTCTGAAGATTTTTTGGTGCCTTCGGTATACCCAAAGAAGCCATTTTGCATCATAAGTTTGTCCATATAATTTTCCATACAAATTTGGCAGCTTTCTATTGCAAAAATCTGTATCTTTTGAAGGAATTTCTTGATCGATTTGGTGTCTTCGGCAAAGTTGTAGGTATGGATAAGGACTACACTAAAAAAAATATACATGCACGCAGAAAAATAAGGCATATTTGAATCAACAAAACGTTTTGTTGATTTCAAAATCAAGATTTTTGTTGAATCAACGCTAAACGTCAAAGCAGCTTTTTCAAAACAACAAAAGACTTTTGTGGAATTGAGAAAATCAAGGTTTGTTTCAACGCATTTTTTTGTTGATTATATTCAACAAAAATTTTGTTGATTCAAACCTCGTACAGGCTGATTCTACAAAACATTTTTCTGCGTGTGGTAAAAAGAAATTTGGTGATTTTTAAATTCATTTTTTGTCACTAAAATTTGTTTTGAAAAAAAAACACTATTTTTATTTTTTTATATGTTTTAGGGGACATCAAATGCCAACTTTTCAGAAATTTCCAGAATGCACAAATCAAAATTACATATGGGACGGACTTGATTTGATCGGCAGTGTAGTACCAGATCGCTATTTCACTTAGTATTTAAATTCAAAACAAGTAAAGCACTTTTATTTCTTTGATTTGAAGAAATAAAAAAAAGTAAGAAACCTATTTCTTATCTTCAGATTCAGTAGAAGACAATCTTGTACATCTATTTTATTTTCCACTGAAGTACCAGAACTACACAACATTCAAATAAAAATATGTACCTTTGAATGACCTTTAAAGAATTCTCATGACATAAATGCATTGTTGAAGTACTAGAATTTCAATTATCTTCAAGTTGATCTCATTTTTTAAGTCTTATTTGTTTAAAAATTAACATTCTGGATTCTTTCAAGATTGCCTACAAAAATAAAAAAAAATTGCAAATTAATTAAAGTGCTTGAAGAACAATGAAAACATTTTTTTTCTAACAAAAAAATTAAGAATTAAAATACATTTAGCTGAGTCTGAAAATTAACATAAATGTTCTTATATTTTTTTTGAATTGAAAATACGATATACTTGAACGAGAATGCAGTACTAGAATTTGAGTTTCGATTTTTAACCTTTTTGTTTTTTATTGCTACAGAAGCTTCCTGGCTTTTTTATAAATAATATAATTGTATAAAGTAATCAATTTAAAAGAAAATAAAATTGCTTTAACTGCATGGAAGTACTAGAATAAGCACTTTTGAAACCTTTTTAAATTTCGTTTAAACTTGTAAAAGAAGCTTTGACGGATACGAATACTATTTTACGCTCGCTTGAGTTAGTATTGTTGCATAAGCATTGGCAAAGAGCTGAATCAGGCGTCGGTTGAAAAACTCCATAATTGAAAAAGGGAAATATTTATAAATAATAACAGAAGTACTAGAACGGATATTATTTTAAAAAAAACTCATTTAAAATCTTTCGCAGTTTTGGAAATTACCCTTTCGATGATAATTGACAGCAATTACGTAACTTTCCGATCAAAATGCTCAGATTGTGTACCGTAATCTAGTACTACAGCATCATCACATTAATGTTTTCTTGGAACCAACTACTTTAAATCTCTTTTAAGGCCGTCATTTATCTAAATGCCATCGCGGAGGATCAAAACCGTAGGTTTTCTAAAAAAAACAATAAAAACAAACATTCTATTTAATGAAAATAAACAAATAAAACAGCGTATAGTGAATCAATAATTTTGATACTTGGATTTCTCTAGCTAGAACCGTATTCGATTGAATTCATTTCATCAAAAAACTAAATCTCACATCACACCACACAAGCAAACCGACACATATTCACTCCACGTTTGGATCCGAACGCGCGACAACCACAACCTACATCATCAATTTCGTACACGTAATCAGAAAGCAAATAAGATTTAAAACAAAAGTTACAGCAAACGCATACAATAATAGGTTCGATTTGTAATTGTATCACGAAATATTCTCTTCGATGAGTGAAATTTTTACCAACAGGAGACTCTTGTATCAAAGAAAAAGGTAACTAAATATATTAAAATTACTCGCAATTTTTATCATTATAGAAATTTTTAAAAAAGGGAAAAACGAAACCGATCAGTTCTCGCAAACAGTAAGATCCATCAGACTCGCACTAATTTATAAGACGTGGCGTCCCTCTCCTGCATTTTGATATCATTTCTATCCACCTTAAAACTTTTCCAAACAATCCACACAAAAAGAAGCATTTTAAACTCTATCGGAACCACTTTTACAATGAACTGTTTGTATTTGAAGCTAGTGTTTTTTGAAGAATAATTTTTCGAGTAGCACAACACGGACTAACACACAAAAAAACACAAACACTCACACACACTAACACAGTCTGAATATGAATTTGAAGACATTTTAGCGAACTAAAAAAAATGAGGTACTAGAACAGAATGAAACGTTATATTTATAGTGGAAGAAAAAAAATAAGAAGAAAAAAACGGATGCCAAGCTGACGAAGACAGGTTTTAAAAACTATCTGAAACTGTAGTTGAGAGTAGGAAATATTTAAACGAATGAAGCAAAACCAAAACCCAATGGATTTTAACTGAAACGACGAACAGAAAGTGTGAAGGTTGAGACAAATTAAAGAAAAGGTATAAAACTAGCCTAGAATAGTGAACGTTTGTCAAACAAACGAACAAAAACAGTGTGAGATGTTGTTCTAATGCTCAAAAAAGGAAAATTTTCGGTTTGACCAAAGCCTTTACTTCTTTACTTTTAACCCTCTCTTTTCCCAACGAAACTGTCACAAAACGCACAGAGCCGACGAAAATGTGCTCAAATTTAGTGTCTCTACGAATCTATCATACCTCTAGCATTCCACAACACTTTCCTCCCAAGCCATTTGCTTTTGTAAAAAAAACCGCTTTTTCTATCGTTAAACTTTTACCCACACACACATACACACACCAACGAGCAAAAGTATTGAAAAAAATATGTTTGAATTTATCGAGAAAAAAAATTATTCAACCACAGTTTAAAAAAGCGCTTTATCATAATGATACAATTATCCATATATTTTGCAAAAATATCCAAATATATTTAACGGAACAGTTACAGAGATCAGTTATCTAATTGCCGGCGATTGAACAAATGATAGAAGTTAAACCACATTTGAAACATCACAGCAAAAAACGAAACAATTTCAAAATTCGACGTTGACAGCAGAAGGAAAAAAATAGCGTTAAAAATATAAAGAAAAAAAAGCAGCAAATCAACCCTATATATTGAATGTTTGGCGATGAAAATGTTTAGATTAACACTCATAACAAAAGGAAAAAAACTAAAATTTAATAAAAGAATCCATACAGGCAAACAAAAAAGCAAAACACCGACTATATTGCGGGCGCAGTTAGTTAAACTTTGGAAATCTAGACACTGAAGCAGAAGAATCAGACAAAAAACAACAACAGCTAAGTCATGTCATGTGGGAGAAAGTGGAAAAAGAAGAAGAATAAAAACGACAAACCATTTAATGTTCATCGATGCGAAGTGTATAGTTTTTGTGCTTTATAAATATCACAATTTTCCTTAAAACTGTAAATCTAATTCAAGTAATAATAAAATTTGACAATGTTTGTTGAAATTTAAATTGAGGAATTAAATATGATGATTAAATACTATTTATATAAAACGTTAAAAGATATCAAAAATCATTCTAATGGTAAATAAGTCCAAATAAAAAAAACTATTCAAATTTCTTATGAATCTTGTTTCGGATTTTTATCAACTAAAGTTTTGAATGGAATTTAAGTTTTGTCATGGCATGAACTCTTTGAAAACTAGAATAATATTTGAGTAATTTTGAAATTTTAATCTTAATATAAATCTGAATGATGAAAAGATTAAATTTAGTGTTTTTACATGAGGCATTTTACATCATTGGTTCGTCCATGCGAGTGTCCATACATTTTTGGCAACTTTTTCTATACAAAAATGGTATATAAATATGCCCAATCAGTGATAGAAAAAACTATCATTTGATGATTTCTGCATCACGAAACATCAGAGAGTATAGCGACCGTCACAATAGTTTGTATGTGCTCTTCCTTTGTCTCGTTATTCCCAGAAAGAGCACTTTCTTTCCACCACCTCTCCTCTATTCCTCGACCACGCGCTCTCACCGCTGAGTCTGTCGTTCTCTCAGCAAACCGCAATGATAGAACGCGAAAAGGTGATTTGGAACCGACCATTTAGTTTTGTGGCGGCTGTTGTGGTTAAAACCACTGTTGAGGGGGGATCATTGTGAATGTGGAAATGAGAGAGAGAGAGAGAGAGAGAGAGAGAGAGAGAGAGAGAGAGAGAGAGTGTTCCACTTATATATTTTTAAAGTACAAGCCTGAACCGTTACCTTTTGAGTCATAAAAAAGTGTGTCAAAATACAATCTGGGACATAACAAAAAGTACTGTATACTCATTTTAACATAAAATGTAGGGATTATTAGCTAAATCAGGGACAAAGATGACAGCAGATTTATTTTCGATGCATGCCTAAAATCACACAAAACATGTGAAATTTTCAAATTAAAAGAATTTCTAAAAAAATAAGGGTTCATATTTCCAATGCTTTTTGAAGATTCAGATTTCAATAATTTTTGCCATTTTCTCGACCAAAAATGCCCTTTTGTAGTGTTATTCCAGATTTGTGCAGCCATTTAAAATATTTTATTTTTGAAGACATATTAAAACATTTTTGAATGCTAGTGTAAATCTGGCTGCGTTCTGTCCCTCTCCTACCCAGTTGAAAAGATTACCCGGGTCTCGGGGCAACATGACACGAGTTCGAGTCGAGTTGGCTCTAGATTCGAGCCAAATTTCTCACTGGGAAGTCAGCTTGCACGCACACACTCTCACAAAAGATTTCTCGTGAACGTTCCGACCAGAGCTGCCACGCGTACGTGAATGTTCTGTAATTTTTCGTTGTTTACAGATTTTTGATGATTCATACAAATTTAAAAAAGTTTGACCAAATTTAATAAATTTAATTAACTTTATTCAATTATTTTTTAAATTTTTGACATGTTTTGATGACAAATTATGCCATCGGTTACACTCGTATTAATTTTTCAAATTAAATAAACGTAAAATATCCACAAAATACCCCATTCTCATTATTTTTTATGTATGTTTTATTTGTAATTTTGTCTTTGTTTTACGAAATAATTTTTAAAAGGTATTGAAAATGTGAAATACTGATTCTTACATAAAGCGAAACATTCAATACAGACATTTCCCCTTTCAATACAGACGCACAGCTACTTGACATTCAAAACTCAACTCAAACACAGACTTCGAAATGACAACCGAGTGGCAACCCTGGGCTCAAGCTTCGGCTCGGCCCGTTTTCGTCAGTTTCTTTTCTGAGTTCGTGCCGAGTGGATGCAAAAGCCTGAAGCGTCCTCGTCGCGAGAGAGAGTGTGTTGCGTTTCGTTTATTTTTTCCTGCCCCGTGTCGTCCACACAACTCCGTGAGTGTGAGTGAGAGAGAAATAAAGTGGTGTGGTGAAGCGAAAAAAAGGGAAGTGTGTTCGAGGGGCTCACCTTGCTGGTGTAAAAAAGCAAGGAAAAGAAAGATTTTAGCCCTTTCGAGTTTGAAAGTTGTGCATGTTTTGTGGGGGACTGTCGGAAATTTGAATTTGAAGAAACAAAAAGTTTGGGATAAAACGGAAAAATCTGTGCAGAAATTTGCGTGAAAACGGTGGAAAAGAGAGAGAGAGGGGAACCATTTGATTGGGTGTTCCGTTCTTTTCCGCTGAGTGCCCCGTGGTGAAATTTTGAAAATTTGTGCAAAGTGGAGATCTAGCCGGAACAAAAATGGCCAGCTGTAGGAGGGCACTCGCTTTCACCTCGGTGCTGGTCCTGACCATCCTGAAATTGGTAAGTTTGCATGAAAATATTGCAAAAATTTTCCTCAAAAAAAAAACTTCAAAATCATGGGAGTCGACTCGTCAGCTGGAAAACACACGCACACCACCGCAAGCCAAGCAAATCGAACGATGAGTGACTCAAGCGTCACCAACACCAACACTCACGCGAAAAAGTGACAGTTCCGCCCGATGGGTGGTGGTGGTGTCTGTTTGTAAACAGTCTTGTGTGTAAAAATTCGACCCAACAAAACGGGAGGTTTGACGTCATCAATCTTCTTTTATTGCACACACAAAGAGCTGCCTCCAGACAAGAGCTACGAGATGCTCTTCAAACGAGGCAGCGAAATTTTTGATTTACGGCCGCTGAGTGTGTTGAGGAAATTTGCCAGCATTTTCTCTTGATTTTTATGATTTTTATTGTGCGGGAGAAATAAGGTTGCACACTTTGATTTAAGATTGGTTTAAATTTGGGAGGATGAGCTTGTTGAATGTATATTGGCGAATAAACCCAGAAAACTTAAAAGTCAATTAAATTTTTGATGTAAATAAATTATGATAGATAATTGAAAATTGACGTCAAATCTATGGCAAATTATTTTAAATGAAACTCGGATTATCCGAAAATTCGGTTATCATCGAAGCATTGATTTTTTACATTTACCTAAACATTGTAGGCTCGATATAGGTCTAATCGTCTTGAGGATCAGACCTTCATCGGCCTTGCATTTCTCACTGGGATGTGAAAGGGCTCAGAACAAGTATCAAGGCAACTTAAAATCATCAAGGGAACAAATCACTCATTTGCCTATGGTTAATGCTCTAGAATTACTGAACTTATTTCAAGATTACAAGATTTCTAATCTTGTATTTTTTTAGAGAAAAAGAGGCACCTGAAAAAAAAACCACGTGGACTTTTTTTTGGAAATCTCAGAGAATTACATTTTGGAAGGAATAACACCACTTATTTTAAACATTTTAAAATGTTGCCCTTTATCAGGGTTGCCAGATAAATCTGGGAATGCATGATTTTTCAAGTGTCTGCTAGAATAAAGATTCACCCTTCTCTGTGCCAGATTTTGCCAGATTTTTCACTTTATGCCGATTTTGAACAGCTTTTTGATTCAAATGAACGAATTTAGTTAAAAATAAAAATAGAATGCGTTTAAAAAAAGATAATTAATATTCAACATTTTTAAGGTCTTAAATCAGTTAAACCATCTGAATTCTACAAAATTTATAATTTAATAATTTTCTCCCTCCCCTTACCATTCAGAACTGTTAGATTTCCGTCTGCCAACTTTTTCCAGATTTTTAATCGATACTATGCCAGATTTATCAAATTTTGACCTGATAACTCTTCTCTTGATTTTTAAATTTCGCATTTTTAAATTTTGCATCTAAGCCTTTGCAAATTTTATTTCAAGTTTTTGCCCCACCTCCCTTCCAAAATTTATACAAAAAAATGAGAAGGGAAAAAGATTATCCCGAAAAAAATAATTTTCACTGAAAAAAACTTGTACAATTGGTTTAAACTATTTTTAATAGATTGTTCATATTTTGTTATGGTTTTTTTTTAATCAAATAGGGCACTTTTAGACATTTTTAGAATTTTGACTTTTTAGAAAATTTAGAAATTTTCGAACACAGTTTTGACAAAGTTGATGGCTTTAGGAAGAAATGTATATTCATAAATTCATTGATATCTTGCAATTTTTGGTAGTATCATATTTTTAATAATATATAAAGCGTTGTGTGTTCCTTTTTGCATTAAAATTTGAAAGTTAGGCTTGATATTTTCAATTAAGTTTTGTTTTCCACTCCTCGATCATAACCAAAGCCGTAGGACGAAAACTTCAAATAAAAATAAAAAAACGTTACTTAATCCACCTTTAGGTGGTTGGTGCCTTCCTCATATTCATGAAGTCAATACATTCAGTAAAAATAGCAACATTCCCCCTTAACATGTTTAACAAATCAACTTTATTACTCATTTCTTTTGATATGGTTCGCAGACCATCAATATTTCTGGCTCATCGGCAAGGTCTGATAAAAAACCTATCCAACGATAGTTCGCATGGAAGATTCAGACAATATTTTTATCACAATATCTGAAATCAAACCTCTAAAAGGTGTATAAATAACACTTAAGTGCCAATAACTTTTAATAGGGTTGTCAGATCCTTGATGTTTTAAGCTCATATGAAAGGTCTTTCGATTATCTAACTAACGATGGGTCGCATGATAGACCCGGACATCATTTTTACTGAAATATCTGAGATCCGGCCTCCAAAAAGTGTATAAATAACACTTAAGTGCCAATAACTTTTGATAGGATTGTCAGATCCTTGATGTTTTAAGCTCATTTTAAAGGTCTTTCGATTATCTAACTAACGATGGGTCGCATGATGGACCCGGACATCATTTTTACTGAAATATCTGAGATCTGGCCCCTAAAAAGTGTATAAATAACACTTAAGTGCCAATAACTTTTGATAGGATTGTCAGATCCTTGATGTTTTAGGCTCATTTGAAAGGTCTTTCGATTATCTAACTAACGATGGGTCGCATGATGGACCCGGACATCATTTTCATTGAAATATCTGAGATCCGGCCTCCAAAAAGTGTATAAATAACACTTAAGTGCTAATAACTTTTGATAGGGTTATCAGATCTTCAATGTTTTGGGCTCATTGGAAAGGTCTTTTTAATACCTTTCTGAAAATGTATAACATGACAGGGTTTCTTACAAAAACCACCCTTTTTACAATCTTCCGGACATACGCCAAAATCGTTTTTTTAGCATAACTTTTGAAGTACTTTACTAAACTGCATAATTTTCAATAGGGACTTATGGGACCCCAAGACGAATCGAATGAGACCAAAACGGTCCAAATCGGTTAAGCCAGTGCTGAGATAATCGAGTGCATATTTTTTGGTGCACAGACTCACATCCCTACACACACACACACACACAGACATTTGCTCAGAATTTGATTCTGAGTCGATAGGTATACGTGAAGGTGGGTCTACGAGGTCAAATTAAGAAGTTCATTTTTCGAGTGATTTTATAGCCTTTCCTCAGTAAGGTGAGGAAGGCAAAAACCATAAAACCAAATAACCAACCAACCAACCAAATAAAAATTGTATTTTCAAAAAAGCAGAACATTAAAAAAATGATTTTTTGACATAGAATAACGGAAAAATACTTTCCGAGATAATTTTTAACCAAATTTTGTCTGTATGAAGCTGTATCTCAGCAACTAGCAGAAATCGTAAAAATAGCTATTCAAAAAGGTTTTTGCAGGTGTGATTTTCCTTCCTAAAATACCTCTTTATTTAAAAAAATAAAACTTTTTGAATAAATATCTACATATGCCGAAACTTTAAAACAGCGAACTTTTTCAAAAATTGCATTTTGCATCGAAAAATTGTAACATTTTGTTTGAAAAGGTTTATTTTTTTCCAAAAATCACCATCCTAAAGTCTCGCGCAAAGGATGCCTTTTTAAGTCGCCTAAAACCAATCAGAAAATTTCATGGAAAATTTCCAAGAATTTATTTTTCTGGAAAGTCCAAACTTTGCCGAAGACACCAAGTCGATCAGAAAGCCCCTCTCAAGATACTGTTGTTGTTTGGAAAACCTAATGATATAAGTGTGAGTAGGATAGGCTGCTTGTCGAGAAAGAAGTTTGCATGATAGTAGATGCAATTAGCAGGAAAAATTCTCGTATGTTTGGCAGGATTCGGTGCGATTTTTTAACTATTAACCTTTGAAAGAAACTTGCTTGCTCACTTTCCACTGAGCTATTTATTACCAGATTTTGATTGAAATGCTGTTTAAAAAGCTGTAATTGAACGTCAGAGTGCTGATATGCCAACATTAGGTGCTCACGCTTTATATCCTGAACTCTGAAGAAAAATATAACAAAAATGTTAGTTTCTCAGTTCCAACATCAATAAACAAACCCTAAACGAAACGTGCAAGCACGAGCATATGTTCAAAGTCACCCCATTTTACGACGCTGCTCGGTTTATGCCCCGCACTCTGCGCTCGTAAAACGATTCAATGTATACGTCGTATAACGCCGTGCTTTTAGGGAATTTTGCGTTTTATCATAAATCGTATTAAAGATTTTAATACACACTCTGGTATGTGTTACCAAGCAAAATCGACCAACTCGTGCAGAAACCACAGCTGTTTTGTACTTCCACTTGAAACCGCGATGACGTCACTCGAAGGTGGGGGGAAAACACACCTCCACCGGGATATCCCGGTACCGTTCCAGAACCCGGCACTGCGCACACCTTTGTCGTCTTTCAGAGGACCCCATTACTTCTCGCCGCTGAAGGGATTCCCAGAGCGCAACCGCGTGGTCGGCCCCGGAGTATGAGTGCAATCTTTGACATCGCTCTTTAGCTTGGCAAATCGATAGAGTGGTTTCACCGAGGAATAAGTGTTGCGAGCAACACGTGCCTTCTTGTATTGAGGAAGTTGCCAAAAGTTGACAAATTGTTTGAGATTTTCAAATCGATTAGGGTCACATAATGCAATCAACGAATTAAGAATAGATTAAGTACTCCATCAATCCGCCGCAAAGCAATGATTAATAGCTCGGCTTGGTGGGTAGTCCGCGCAGCTACCGGTAAAGTCCCCACCTACATACACACGATGACCGGTTCTACGCTGGTCGCGTAGCTCTGACATCAATTAGAGAAGCTTTGCGTCAACCGGAAACCGAACCAGAAATGGTCGTCCAGATCCTAATCGCGTCCAATTTTTTTTTGGCGGCCAGAACATCACAATTTTTCGACGTGATGATTCCCAAATCGATCCGATTACGCATTTCCCCATGGAAATTGTGATCCACAACACAAGTTTTAGCCCCGGCAGTGTAATTTAGAAGCACAAACACAAGCAGTCCTTAATTATCGCGTAACAACAAAGCATGAGTCAACAAACTCCAACTCTTGCCACGGCACGGCGTCGAGACAGATTATCGATTTCTAGTCGCAGCGAACCCCGTGGTATAGAGGACTACAACGCATTATCATTCTGGTTGGTCTTTGTTTGGTTGGTCACCAAGCTTCTCTCGATTAGTATTCCGAGTGCTGAAGAGAGTTAGTCCGCGGAATCCGCTCGACCCGCCGCCGCACGCAGACTACCAAATTAAATTACAGCGCTCGCCAAGAAAGAGTCCAGCGGACTTCCAAGAAGAATCCCTTCAAGTGCCCCAGACTATAATCACGTGTTTCACGCGGTTTCTGGTCGGACTCGTCGGTGATTGGTCGTAATTCAATTAGGGAGTCTGAATTGGTGTGGGGCCGTCCCTTTTGGCTTGCTCTTTCTTCGATTCTCGTCTGATGAGAGGTTACCCGTTCAAGGACGTACGGACGAGGATCTCTGGAGGGTACTCCGGACTTCAACGTTCTTTTGCGATGGTGATCAAAATCCTACCTCGTAAAGAAGTGAGGCAAATTAAATGGTCTTTTTGAACCTTCGCGTTTCGTTTCAATCTAATTACGCGATGCATCCAGCCCGTCCCAGAATAAAACTCGGATTACCGCCTGGGGAGCGATTCGAAACGGCCACATTCTTGTGTCGCACACGCAACCTCGCCATCGATTCGTGGAAATTGCTCCCACGGCCAGCATTATTTTTATCGTATACATGATGTCCTGCTTTTCGTTCAGAAATGTCCTTCGGCGGCTTCGCCGCCCAGCGACCCAAATTGCGGCCACATATGGCGGAATGCGTCTCGGGATCAAGATAGCGAAGCCCGGATTTGATGCCATTGATGAATCGACGTCAGAACTTTTCCTTTTTTTTGCGGTGAAATCTGAATCCTTGACCCACTTCTCGGCAGGACTATTTTGGCAGTTTCATCCTATCGTGCAAAAAAAAAGAAGGAAAAATCTGATGACGATGGGATTCTTCATGCTCTGAAAGGGACCTAGAAGCTTCTACGAATTGAGGAATGACTTGCCCGACGGGCCTCTTCAAGGTTAATGTTGGTCGATTCTCAAGTGGTTGTGTGTGTGGTCGACGAAGAATTAATAAGCAATTAGCATTTTTATTCGAAAACAACATTCCAAACGGTCCAGAATACGCCGCGCAAAAGGTTATCAGTATGCTTTCTAAGGCAGGAATGTTGAGTCAGGCTCAGAATGAATGGAGTACGAAAAATATAGTAAACAAATACCAACACAGCTTGACTTGATCAGTCAACTTGAAACGCTGCGCAAACTTGCCGGGCCTTCTATGTCGTCGTTGGCGGGAGTACGCGGCAAGAATTCCAAGGTCGACCAGTTTTGGAACTCACTGCTGACTCTGTGACTCTTTTGCGGTGTGGCGGAGACCCCCGATTGATGCGTGGATCCGACTTACGATAATCGCTTGAGGTTTTTTTTATGCGTCTTTTTTGAGAAATCAATCGATTAGAGTTGGTTAAAAATTCTGCCTAAAAAAAGAATTCATTCGTCATTCGTCGTGTTTCGAGTCAAGTGGACAATTTCCGGCTTGGCCAATGGCGTGACCATGTCCGGACTGACGAACACTGATTTCAAACTTATGAATGAATGATTGGTGCTGAACTAGTTTTGGGTCATTACCCTGTACGAGAGGAGCAGGGAAGGTATTTGCCGATGGGCCTCCAAAAAGCTTTTTAAATTTATTTCCTTCCTGTTAAGGAATTTACTATAACCATGTATGGAGCACTTGTAGATATTTTACTAATGAACAACTTTGTAGAACATTGTTTTGTTCTAAACTGAATGCTGTTGACATTAGAGCGTAAACAAAAATCCCCTCACCATCGCGAGTGAGGGACGCCGATGGTGGCATTTTTAGACATTGTTTACGCTCTGGTGTCAATAGCATTCGCTTTGGAATAAAACAATGTTCTACAAAATTGTTCGTATGTACAAAATCTACAATTGCTTCATACATCATTATAGTGAATTCTGTAACTGGAAGGTAATAAATCAAACGAGGGCTTCGCGATGGTTTTTTGCCATTTGCCATCCCTGGAGAGGAGTTGAAAATGTAGCTCACGCGAGACTCGCCACGTGCGTCGTTTGAATCGTTTGAGCCACGTTGAGATGTCAGAGTTTCATGGATTTGATAGATGATAGATTGTCATGAGATGAGCTAAATACGCAATTTTGTAATAATTTCAAGGATAAGTCATGCGGCCTTTACTAATCCAGAAAAGTTCGATTTTAAATCTGAGAGATGCAATTAAAATAACAAAACTCTGTGCAATGTTGCCACACCTCATACATTATTTTTTCTATTGTATATTTTGATTATTTCATGAGCAATTCTCTTAAAAAAACGGAAATAGATTTTATTTGTATATTTTAAATTGTCTCAAACTGTGGGGGCCATACAAGTCTCCATACAATTTTGTCAGCTGTCCATACAAAAAAGATATCTACCTCAATATTCGAAAATCTGTAATTTTCAAGGAATTTTCAGATTTTTTTTTATATGTTTTAGGGGACAAAGCCCCCATCTTTTAAGCCATTCAGAAGTATAGACCAAGATTTTGCCGACGAGTTATGATTTTTTTTTACACATAGTGATTTTTGTAAAAAAGGAAATCTTGTACTTAAAACTTTTTGATCCCATTTTTTATGTGAAATCGAATTCGCAATCGAAAAGTACTTTACTTTTTGATTAAGTGCACCGTTTTCAAAATATAGCCATTGAAAGTTAAATTTTGTCCGAAATAATCCGTTTTTTTTATTTTGTAAAATAGTGTCCATGATTGTCTATTCCTGAAAATATTTTCGAGAAGCTCAGAAAATTTCCTAGAATTTCGCTTAAAAGATATTGAAGATTGGACCTCTGGTTGCTGAGATACAGCGGTTAAAAAAAAAGAAACAGGAAAATTGAAGTTTTCTAAGCCTTACCCTAACAACCCTTCATTTTCTAATGTCGATATCACAGCATCTAATGGTTCGTTTTTTACTGTAAAAAATAAGCATTTGTGAAATTTTCCGATCTTTTCGAAAAAATATTTTATTTTTTTTAATAATGTCAAACATTTTATAAAAGCGTAATATTGAATGTTGAGCCCTTTTGAAATGTTGGTATTGATTAAAAAACATTGAAAATATATTTTTTTGCAATTCCGTCGTGAAACTACTCACTTTTCCTGTCATTCTAGAACGACGAAATAGCCTACTTTTCTGTACCAAAAATAACAGAATCGAATAGCAACACTTTTCAAAATAAATGCTGAAAAGTTCTACTTTTCAGCACTGAAATGGGTGCTGAAAAGTTGAACTTTTCAGCACTTGTTTCGAAAAGTAACACTTTTCAACATTTTTTTTATTTGAACGATTTATTGACAAAATACATGAAAACTCGACTTAAAATTTCACTCAATGGGTGTTTTTCGAAATTGCAAAAAATGTTGTATGGAACTCGTTGCAAAACTTGATTTTTTCAGCACTCGTCGTATTTATCCAACTCGGTGAACCTCGTTGGATAAATGTACGACTCGTGCTGAAAAAATCCTCTTTTTGCAACTTGTTGCATAAACTACTATTTCGAGGAGATCGGAAAATTTCACGAATGATTCATTTTTTTAACATTGAAAATCGGACCATTAGTTGCTGAGATATCGACATTAGAAGGGTCGTTTGGGTGAGACTTAAGAACGTATTAGACTACGACAAACAAACAAAATCGTAAACAAACTTTTTGACAGTTTGGCAGTTTGCCTGCTTTGTTTGTTTGCAGAAACGTGAAAATTTGGCTCTGTTTGCCAACACTAAGTGCGAGTTTCCTGTTTCTTTTTCTTTAAGCCACATACAGAGGTCCAATCTTCATTGTCTCTTAGACAACATTTTTAGAAAATTTTCTGAGCTTTTCAAAAAAATATTTTCCAAAATCCAACTACTTTTGAAACTCTAAAAACTACAAATATTTCGCTGAAATCAAATTTTCGGTGTCTTTGAACTTTAAAAAATATTTGCAACGGCCTAATTCGCGGCAACATTTTTGACCATACTTTTTTATGGCTCAAAAGTTGCGGGTTCCGGTCCCTTAAACAAATAAAAAAATCGAAAATCAAAAAAATACTGCTTAAATTTAATATTTTTGGAAAAAAACTAATTATAAGATCGGAAAAAAATATTTTCTCTGTGTCCCTATTTTTTTCTCAATGGTCCTCAACAATACCTACAACTTTGCCGAAGACACCAAATTGATCAGAAAATTCCTTCAAAAGTTACAGATTTTCGAATATTTACGTATCATTTTTGTAGTGTACAGCCTTAACAACAAGATTTTAGCAAGTTTTTGATCATGGTTTATATTCGGTGAAGTCCCTGGAACCATTTGGCATCACCAAGTTCAATTTGGACCACTTTTGGGATGTTCTGAGTTATCCAATGTGTCCTGGAATACAAATCATGGATTCATGATTCTACCAAGTTTACAACTCTGGTTTACATTCAGCGATGTCCCTGAGGATCTTTGGCATCATTCAGAACTCTTTTGGGCATCACTGAAAGTGTACCATCCAAGAAAACTTGTTAGAATCATGTTGCTACGACGGTAGACTTCAAGATCTGTATTTTGACTATCCGGAACATCCCAAAAGTGGTTCAAAATATTCATAGTGTTTTCAGGGATTTCAATGAATATAAACCATCATCGAGAACTTGATAAAATCACGTTGCTAAGGAGGTAGACTCCAAGATCTGTATTCCAGGACACTTTGGATGATACAGAACATCACAAAAGTGGTTTGTTGAGTGGTGGTGACAAGTGTTATAAGCAAGAGATTGCTTTTCTAATTAGTTTGTTTTGAATAGGTCACCACGTAAACCTCAAATATTCATCACTATTTGCCCCAACAACAGTAATGAATACCGTTATACACTGTCACAGTGACATCCTGTCCATCTTATAAACACTAGGCATCAATAGTTGATCTGTATTACTCATGCAGGGGCTGCATTAATCCAGTCTGAATAATTCACGCCGTCGCGGTATTGTATTACCCTTTTGTCGCGGAAGTTGAACAAAGTGTTAGGAATGTGATTGACGGCCAGCTTATCAAAAGCGCGACTTGGTGACGACGACTTGCTGGGGAATGGCTTATCAACGACTTGGTATCACGCAGTGGAGGGTGTTGGTGACGTTGCGCACCCTTCAGATGAGTGATTTATTGTTTTTTTAGGGAATTTCAAATTTCACTCTGCTCAGGTTTTGTTGGGTCATTCCGGTAAATAGTAGAATTTGCTCGGCTGATTCATCGAAACACTTGAACCAACAGCTGTTGATTCAACCTACATCGCAACGGGAACTGCTTGGGGTAGAGTTCAAAACCTGCAGTCTTATCTTTTCCTAGTACGTGAAGTCATTTGCGGACTTGTTTTTATTAACTTATGGCTTCGCCATAATTTGCTCAGATTACTTCGCCATACTTTGCGATGCGATTTGGGTCGCACAGTTCTCCAATTTGTCGAACATCCGATTAGGAAGCCGCTCAAATATTTCTGACGTCTTGAAGACTTTCGTCAACGACGCGTGACCAAAATTTGGTGACCACCCGAAATAGTTACGCAGGGAAGATGCAAAATCCACGCTACAGCGAGCAGCAGCTCGCACTGAAGAACGTGTAGAAATATCGATTTTCTTTCCATGTTTGTGGAGGACTTCACCGTTAACAATCTCTTTCTTGGTGAAGTTTCTCCTTTGTGCTGGGACTCACATGTTTGGACGTGTAACTGCTCGTGTGACATTCTGACGTTGGCTTATCAAGCGAACTAGATTTCAGTGGAAACTCGCCAAGTCATGATGGACTACAAAGTTATCGATTTCTTCAATTTGATTGTCCAACTAGCCAGGTCGCACCGTATCCTTCTTCATGTTGAGTCCTACCCCAGGCGGGGTGATGTAAGTCCTCGTGATAGGTTTACTTTTCGTTAGACTCGCCTTCGGAAAAGAAAACACAGCTCGCACTCGATGTATTGTCTTGGACCGATGGCGCGTGATGGTCAAACGGGAAGGGCACAGCTGCTGAAGTGACTCATCCCGGCCTGTGTTTGTGTTACCGTGAACCGCAGCTGGTCGCAGCTGATGACCGGCGTAGACGCAACATGATTCTGCAAAGTTTTATCGAAATTCTTGAACTTCAACCTGTCAGACCTGTTTGAAATCAACAAACGCAACAGCTTTTGCACTTGCACATTCACGGTCAAGTCCGGCCTAACCCCATACAATCAAGTACCAACATGAGCGAAAGCAGAGAACGTTCATGAATATTTTACGACCCCTCGTAGAACTCTACCCAGCAAGGACGCACTCTATGCACGACGTAGTATTATACAATCCGAAAACTATACCTCGCGGCGATAGTCCGGACTATATGGCAAATTGCTTTATCGATCCAAATCCCCGAACCACCATCAACGTGATATACTCGATGTGTACGTATGCGCTGTACGTGTGCCTAACCTCACATGCAATCGCGACCTCTACCGGTGCGGTCACCAATTAAGCATGCAATACACAACACAGCTTTCCCCCCACCTTAACTGTGGTGATGGCGCCACCATTGTAAAGGACACTGGAAATTCGAGTCCTGCCTGACCTGGCCGTCAAGTGGTGCTGGTGGTAATTGGTCACGCGGTCATCGGTGACCAGACCGTGTGTGTGACAGATTGCATGATGCAGTTGTTGAACGATTGAGGAACCTGTGGGAAGGATCTTCCATCAATACACTGACAGATCAGTCAGAGATATCTTGTATACCAACCTATAGACTGTGTTGACAGTTCCCAATATCGACCGAAATCACAGTTCTGAGACTTCACTTCCTCATTCCCGATTCCTTAGTTATTACCGAGGAAGAGATGCAAATTGCAACAACCGCTACAACGCATGAGCAACGTGACCTTGGACGCTAGTAGTTGTACTACACAATCCCCCAACCCTCCTCAACCAAGTCCATCGTGACTTCAAATCCAGGCTCCGCATCAAATTAGGTTAATGATAGTGCTTCTGTGCTATATCCTTGGGTGATAAACTGCCACTATGGAGAGGGGGGACATTTTAAAAGTGAAAATTAAATTATCTGGCCAAGCGCTTGGAACGGCTCCAACGGGAGTTGACTTTCCCCTCATCCCCTTCTACTGGATTTAGTAGGCCAGGGTCCTGCGGGGTCGGCGGCGCCGATCTGGCGTCGTGTCGAGGACATCCGAGAGGGAAAAGTCTGTTTGCATATCTTTTGACGCCACTATCAATTCCTGGAGCAGTGATGTTCTACTTGGAATGTTTTTCCACCGCACTTTAACCTATTTTTAGCCGTTGCAAGGCCGAACGTGTGAATTGGGATCGATGGCAGCAGCCGAGTTATCGAGCTTCAGCGGATATCTCGGTCATCGCCGTGACGTCATCGTGGAAAGTTCCACTCTGTTTGCACAGAGTACTTCAGCTTAATGTAAGCTAGTTTTTCACTGACCCTTGCGCTCAAGGCTCGTACCTAACAAGTTCATTGAAAGCAAAGTTCACCCCGGTACAACGTGACCCGACAAGGACTTCCTTAACTTCCAAGTTTGTCCCAGTCGTAAAAATGGCAAACAATTTCGTTCCAATTGCTGTCGTCCTGGCTGGGTCGCGTGACTCGACGTCGCCGTTCCAAGGGCTTCCATGGTTGGGCCCCCTTACTAGTTGGTGTGGATCACGCGACGCACACGTGAGTGGGCCCACGTGGGCTCGGCGGCGGCTATAGGAAGACGTAGGCTTTGGGGCGAAAAAAGTTTTTCCAAGCGGTTCATTATTCAAAATGGTTGCGAGTGCTGTTGCATGGACAATTTGAGGGCTGAACGGTTGGACATGACCATGAATAATTTAAACTGCCAAGGGTTTGGATAAGTGGAAAGCGGTACTGTTGATGGCAATTTGTGGTTAACTCAGTGTCAAAGGCGAGTCCTTAGCGTGATTGATAGTTTATGAAAATGTTTCATATGAAGGTGATACATGGGTTTGAAGTTTTCACGAGAATATTGAAAAAGTTTTAAGTCATTCATTCTTCCACAGAAGCGTCCTCGGCAAAGTAAAAGATATTCATGAAGACTACTGAGAAAATAGTTTCAAAAATGAGGAATAATATTCTCGAAAAAGGAGTGACATTGGGTCTGGGGGATGAGATTGGGTCATACAAAAATGCAGAAATTTGTGTGAGCCAATGTCACCTCTGGACGGTACAGTCCAGACTCGATTATCCGAAGGCCTTGGCAAAATTTCACTTCGGATAATCGAATCACGAAAAAAAAAATTCTTCGTTGTCCTATTTTTGATTGTTGAGCTTTAATATGACCCTCAAACTACTTTAAAAAAGTTTAGAATTTTTAAATTCAAGATGGCGGCCAAAATGATGAAATATTGAAAAATATATATTTTTTTAAATTTAGAAAGAAAAAACAAAAATACGAAAAAAAAAATTTTTGTTCGTGATTCGATTATCCGAAGTCCCATACAAACCTACGGATAATCGAAACTTCGGATAATCGAGGCTTCGGATAATCGAGTCTGGACTGTACTAAGTTTTGTATTACGTTTTGAAGGCAAAGGACAATGATATTTTTTGGCAATCAGATCAAATTCAAAATATTGCATGGTCAGCGGTGACAGAATGATTGTCACCTTTGCCACGCACAACTCGATTGCCCTGGAAATCATTCTTTGGATATGTTCAGGAAATCTTATAAAAAAGTGAAAAATACGGTTTTCTAGAAGAATTGACTATTTTTAGTTTGAAAAAATCAAAGTTTTTTTTTATCAACTGCATTTTTAGATTAAAAATCTAAACTTTTTATAAAGTTCACTCGTACAACTTTTTTTACTATTTAAATTCATCACATGATTAAAAATTACATTAACCATTTTTTTTTAAATTAACCCTCTACAACCCAACCCCGCCTTTAGACGGGCTCCGATCTAAAAAATCGCCAAAAATCAATTTTTCAACCAATTTGTGATCTTTAAAAAGCATTAGAAAGAAGAACTCTTAAATTTTTTGGAAATTTAGGGTTGGAAGTTTTACTTGTTTTATGTGACTTTGCCAATGTTTTTAAAAAAGTCATTTTTTTAGGGGTCAACTTTGGCTGTGTTTTTTACTAACATTTCCTATATTTTCAGTAAAAAGAAGTATGCAGTAATTTTTGTAGTGTCCCAGACTATGCCTCTACGCATTTTTTTGCAATTTAAATGATGATGGTGCGATTCTATAGTAGAAAATGTGAAAAACATGCAAAAAATTGAAAAAGTGACTGTAAAAACATGAAAAATTTAGATAGGCGAAATGTAATTATATTAGGTGGTAGAGTAGGCCAAATACTACCAAAAACAAACATAAACTAAACAAGATAAATGCAAATTAAAATACTAAAAATGAAACAAGAAAAACATAAAACAAGAGAAGTAAAGTTTTTCGTAGAACAAAAGTTGCTCAAAATGACCTCCTGAACACGGGAAAAATAAATATTTTCGAAAAAAAAATTTGGGCAGTAGAGGGTTAATAAAACTGTCTTAAAATAATGTTTTATTTATCTCAATTATAGCAAATAAGCCGTTAGATGGCTAGAATGGAATTATCTCCAAATTTAATTTTTCAGTAGCGAACTTGTCTCACTGACGAAATATATCCTCCTAACTCTCAAAAGATCATGCAAGAGTAAACGATATTTTTGTGTATCTCTCTCTTATCTAAACGAGATCAGATTTGATTGTTTACACATTGTTTGAAAACATTAATCGTTTCCAGAAAATCTTGCGAATGAGTTTTGAAAACATTTTTTTTATTGGGCTTTTAGACGGCTTACCTTGAGAATGGATTTTCTGATTGATCGGGACTTTTCAGAAAAAGTAAATACACGGAGAAAAAAATCCGATTTTTTATTTTCGATTTTTTAATATGTTTTGATAAAAAGGCATCTTTTGCGCAAGAATTTAGGATGGTACAAAATTTGGTTCCAAAGCAATAAAATTAAGACAAAATGTGATTTCTATAAAAAAAATGTCTAAAATATTGCGAAATAAATCATGTTTTACATTTAAACTCAAATTAGCTATTGAAATTGACTTTACACATTGTTCAATGAAGTGCACAGTTTTCAAATCATAAGCAGGTCAATGTTATTTTTCTGTAATATTTTTTTTGCAATTGAATAATACACTCCTGCACAACCTATTTTCGAAATTTTGAAAAAAAATCCTACAATTTTCTCTTTCTTTGACTTTGTTGATCGGAGTTTAAATTTTGTGAAAAATGATTTTTTCTCAGTGACTTCTCTTTTTTAACTCGCGATATCTCGGAAACTTTTGGTTCGAATTTTAATGTTAAAATCTGGAGTTTTTTTAAGGTGCAATAAACATAATTTTGAGTTTTGTTTCTTCAAAAACACCCAAAAGCAAAAAAATAAAATTTTGTTTATTAGACTTTAAAAAAAAAGAAATGTGAAAAATTTGTGAAATTGTCTGCTCTTTTCGATAAAAATAATTTCAAAATTTTATAATCCAAAATATTTTTAAAAAATGTTTAGCTAGAAATATTTTTTATTAAAAAAGCTCAAATTTTCACTTAATTTTCACTTTTTAACATTTGACATCGAGCGCACCGTGGCTAAAAACTTTAGTATCGGTTTTAAAATGCCCATGTCTGAAAAAAAATCTTCAAAAAGTTGTGATAATTTTCAATAAAATCTTCTTAGAAACATTGAAGCTTGGTGTTTTCGTTTCTGAGGTACAGCCCTTAAACATAAAGGAACATTATCAACATTATTGAAGTAATTTAAGTGACACCAAATCAGCATCCAATTTTTAAATGCCGATATCCCAGAAACGTATCATCCCTTTTTTAAGACCAATGCAATGTTTCGTGAAATTTTCTGATCCTTTAAATTTTTAAATCATGTTTTCCATTTGAAAGGTAAAAGAAGAGAATAAAAAACAATATTACGCTTTTTTGAATTGTCAATCAGATTTTAAAACATTTACGTACCATTTCGTAAACCAGTTTTGCAAAATGGTCATAGGGAAAAGTTTTTGGTACATAAAAAATAAATAAAGATGTCATAAAAATGGCCGATTACTCCAGAAAATCTTGCGAATGAGTTTTGAAAACATTTTTTTTATTGGGCTTTTAGACGGCTTACCTTGAGAATGGATTTTCTGATTGATCGGGACTTTTCAGAAAAAGTAAATACACGGAGAAAAAAAAAACGATTTTTTATTTTCGATTTTTTAATATGTTTTGATAAAAAGGCATCTTTTGCGCAAGAATTTAGGATGGTGCAAAATCTGGTTCCAAAGCAATAAAATTCAGACAAAATGTGATTTCTATAAAAAAAAATGTCTAAAATATTGCGAAATAAATCATGTTTTACATTTAAACTCAAATTAGCTATTGAAATTGACTTTACACATTGTTCAATGAAGTGCACAGTTTTCAAATCATAAGCATCTCAATGTTATTTTTTTGTAATTTTTTTTTTTGCAGTTGACTAATACACTCCTGCACAACCTATTTTCGAAATTTTGAGAAAAATTCCTACAATTTTCTCTTTCTTTGACTTAGTTGATCGGAGTTTAAATTTTGTAAAAAATGATTGTTTTCCAGTGACTTCTCTTATTTAGCTCGCGATATCTCGGAAATTTTTGGTTCGGAAACTTTTGGTTTTGTTAAAATCTGGAGTTTTTTTTAAGGTTCAAAACATAATTTTGAGTTTTGTTTTTTCAAAAACACCCAAAAGCAAAAAAATAAAATTTTGTTTATTGGACCTTAAAAAAAAAGAAATGCAAAAATTTGTGAAATTGTCTGCTCTTTTCAATAAAAAAATTTCAAAATTTTATAATCCAAAATATTTTTTTAAATGTTCAGCTAGAAATATTTTTTATTAAAAGAGCTGAAATTTTCACTAAATTTTCACTTTTTAACATTTGACATCGAGCGCACCGTGGCTAAAAACTTTAGTATCGGTTTTAAAATGCCCATGTCTGAAAAAAAATCTTCAAAAAGTTGAGATAATTTTCAATAAAATCTTCTTAGAAACATTGAAGCTTGGTGTTTTCGTTTCTGAGGTACAGCCCTTAAAAATAAAGGAACATTATCAACATTATTGAAGTAATTTAAGTGACACCAAATCAGCATTGAATTTCTAAATGCCGATATCCCAGAAACTTATTATCCCTTTTTTAAGACCAATGCAATGTTTCGTGAAATTTTCTGATCCTTTAAATTTTTAAATCATGTTTTCCATTTGAAAGGTAAAAGAAGAGAATAAAAAACAATATTACGCTCTTTTGAAATGTCAATCAGATTTTAGAACATTTACATACCATTTTAAAACAGTTTTGCAAAATGGTCATAGGGAAAAGTTTTTGGCACATAACATCTTCATTCGTTGCTTCAATCAGTGAATTTCTCTTATGGTGAATGTTAGTGAAACTTTTTTGATGAAGATTCTTTAATCATTGGTTGCCTATCTTTAAAAAATTTCCATAAAACTTTCTTGATTTTGATCAATTTGTAGGATATTTAGAATATTCCAAGCCTTGTCAGTAGGGGTAGTCAAAAAACGATACGCACTTCGTAATTTCAAAAAAGCAAACACATTTTAAATTTAAAAAAAAAACAATATCTTTTCACGTGGAAATATAAGTAATTAGTAATTTATAAATAAAACCTGCCTAAATGCCAATCGTTTAAAAAGTGATCCAATCTCGCCAAAAGAAACAAAAATTATGCTAATCGGTCGAAAGTTATCACCAGTGTTACACAGTGTTTTTTCGGCACCTTCACTGACGACATCCAAAGATCAAAATTGTCACTCAATCTGTTCGATTCCTCACTAATCGAGAATCTTCCAGCGATAATCACACCGATTCTTCCTAATTGATCCAACTCTACCCCGATCCAGTTCAAACTTCTTGTGCAACGTCTCTAACCAACCATCAGTGTTGCTGCTAATTTTTGCATCTCTCCAATCACGCTAACCACAATTGCCTGCGTAACCGGAGCGCATAACGCGCCGGTCACGACAACATTCGTGCTCCTATAGCTCAAAGTTCGAGTTCCAGCGCTAATGGGAGCCAGTCCGATTCACTGCACAGACCCCACTTGACGGAGCCTGACCCAACCAACGTCAAGTCAACGTACATCACACGCGCATACCTCGGCGGGTATGATATTTCATCCTTCTAGAAGTTTACCTCAGTGTTGCACAAAGCGGCGGCAATCAGCTAATGCCTTGGAGCCACCGCCGGCGACCGCCGGCAGCAGTTGCAATTCGTCACCGTTGTGCTTTCTTGGGACATTTGTGGTTTCGACTTGTTTGAAAATCCAAGCAATTTGTCAAGTGTAACAAGTTAGCATGACTTCAACGAAGTGCTTAGAAGGTGTCATGCGATTTTTCTCCATCAGACTAAACACGGCTGAAGTAATCGGAGTCAAACGAATACAAACCCTTTTCTAGTACGCCTTTTCTAATGCAAGGTGTTGAAATATCAGCATGACTGTGCCGCGCAAAAGGTCACCCGACCTTTTGCGCGAATTGCTCGCGAGTGACTCTCGCTTATCATCGCATTCACAATTCATTCAATCAACCAGGTATTGGCCGACCTTATCAGCGCTCTTCAAGCCATCAATCGAATTCTCCAAATTTGGACCCGACCGTGACACCGAAAATCAGTGTCAATTGCGACAAGTGTCACCAGCTCGACTTCAACAACAGCCGCCTATTTTCGCGGTCTCCTCAAAACGGGTCGGACTAGTAGCAGGACGACATTGTCGCTGAGACAAATAAATCGTTCGACGTGGTGTGCCACCTGTTCAAAAAAGCCACACACGAAATATTCAATCAAAACACACACGACTTTACAAACGCACGTGTTTAGGAGCTACGGTTGGCTGAAGATGTGTGTTGTTGAAATCCTGGCCTAATAGCAATTCAGACAATGAAAACATTTGGCGTGACGAGTGCGCGATTGCCATCATGGATGCTTTCGCGGATCGCGATTTAGCTTGAAGAGGTACTGGAAAAATAGAAACATGCGAAAAGCGAAAACGGATGATCACCGTTTGATGAATTTGCGATTGCAATCGCTATCGCGATTTCTATCCGCAATTTGATGAGGGTAGCGATAAGCATTATTATAGTAAACGGAAAGTTAATAAGTTTTTTGGATAAAAGAATATGAAATCTGCTATGTGACTAGATCAAAATATAACAGAACTAATTTCTTAAGCAAACATCGTTCTGCTAAAAAAAAATAGTCATTAAAAAAACTAAAAATATTTGTTTTCGAATGCTTATTGAGGAATCTCAAAAATTTCAAATGAAAATTAAGCCACACAAATTATCGAAATCTATTTGAATTTTATTTTTTCAATTGTAATTGATGTAACATAAAAAACTTAGTTATATAAAAAAAACCTTTCTGGCGTTTTCTCATGCAGATTGAGTTGAAACTTTTCTAAATACAATTAAATACAAGCCCCAAACAATGAAATAAAATTTCAATTTGATTTCAAAGCCATATTTTAAACCAATTTTATTGCAGTTTTTGGTTTTCTATCTAAATAAAAAGAATTAATTCTTGGTACTAAAAAAAATATGTATACAACTCGACATTTTTTTAAATTGATGTCTGTAATCGCTTCAGTTTCGTCAAGTTATGATAGATGTGGGCTCCCTGGGCACGCTCCAATCGACATAATTGAATTTGAGAGATTTTCCGGTTAATAAATAAAATTGTAACACCATTCTACCAAGTTTTCGATGTACGTTCATATTCAGTAATGTCCCTGTGACCCAACACTATATACTTTTTTGACTACATTTGGGGTTGTTCTGGGTCTTCTGAAGTGTCCTGGGTTATTGATCTTTGATTTGTATCATTTCTCCCATAGAGACATTCAGAAATTAGAGATTTGAAACCATTTACCAACAACTTTTTTTTTTTTTTTAAATCTTATATTTGATAATTTAACTAGGTTCATGTGATTTGGCCAACGTTTAAAAAAAAGCTAAGGTTAACTTTGCAAAATTCCAAAAAACTTTTTAAGATGCAAAATTAAATTTGCAAGGCAAACTTATGGGAAATTGGACGAACCGATAAAAATATTTTCGAGACTGAAAAATCAAGTCTCACATATAGAAATGGGCAAAACCACCAATAAATGGGTAAAACCCCTGTTTTTCCAATATTTTTATTCTTAATACCTGGATTGTACTTTGGACAAATGCAATGGTCAATATAGAGACTTTTGTGTCAAATTGTCTGGAGATTCGAATCTCGTGACTTCACCTTCAAATTTGAAATTTGATTGTGGAGGGGGTGCTCATTGAATTTGTGTGATTAAGTGCACATTTTTCATGTTAAAAGAAATACAGCCCCTTAAAGTTTACATTTTGTGAACAATGAGTTTTTGTCAGTGTAATCTAATTGACCCACATTTAAAAAATCGTAATATCTAGGAGACCAATAACTTTTCGTAAATTTTTTTGTTTTTTTTTTAAATAAACTAAATTTTGAAATTTTATAATCAGGAGTATCCAACTTAAAACATATCTAAATAAAAAATGTCGAAAAAATTCCTAAAATCTAGACAAAAATCGCCAAACAGGAAGTGTCCAAATCAAAAGTGCTACGATTTGGCTCAATTTTGGCATGGGAGTTCCTTGGCCAAAATAATAAGACCCTTATTTTTTTTTGTTTGGCGATTAGGGTGCTGCAATCCGAAATAGGGTGGTCAAAAAATTAGACCTTTTGTCGATTTTCGCAAAAACCACATTTAAAAAAACTATCTCCGGAACGGCTGAACCAATTCTAGAGAGCCACAAATCAAAGGAAATGTTATTAATTGAGCTTTTCAGTAAAAATACGGGACCAAAGAGCTCATATCTGAAAATAATTTTTCCCTGATTCTTTTTAATATTTCATTTCCAAAAATTACGAATATCCAGTTTCAGTTGCATATTTCAATTACGAAAATGTTGGTACCCAAAACAGTGTAGGTAATCGCTTTAATTTTCGAGTTGTTGTAGTTTTAGTAAAAAAAAATGATTTTTAGCCGTTTTTATATTCAAAAAATCACATCTCCGAATCGTGTTGATGGATATTCTCAATTTTTTGATATGTTATGTTAAATATTATAAGAAACCTTTCTTTTGAATTGTGGCGCCTTTTTTTAAACGTGTTTTTTAAATTAATGTGGTTTTTGCGAAAATCGACGAAAAATTTAATTTTTTGTACCACCCTATTTCAGATAGGAGGGGAAATAAACCCTTTCTCAGCCAATTTTTATTATCGGCCTATCAGCACTTTGGTCATTTCATAAAGTGTTTTTGACTGTTTCAAAGTAACAAATAGCTCAAATAAAATTGAGCAAGCAACTCTCCATTGTTGATGTATCAAAAAAAGTTGATTTAATAGCCGAAAACTGCAAAAGTGATTAGAATTGGTTGAACGGCTTAGAGTGATTAAAATCGCCATACAAAAAATATCGCTGTACAGATTTAAAGTTGTAAGCTACCAATAAAATACAAGAAAAAACTTTTCAAGCTAAATGTATATGACCGACTCTTAGCGCTTGTTCACCAAATAGTAATTTTTTTAAGTTGAACTTCGAATAGATTTGATCTGATAAAATATTTAAAAAAAGAAACTTTTGATGAATCTAATAAAAAACTTAAAAAGAATGAAGAAGAACATAGAATATCCAAAAGATTAATAACGATGTGCTGGAGGATATAATTAAAATGGAATGGATGGAATTTGATCATAATTTATATATCTAGAGTTTTTTTTGAAAAGGTCCTATAAGCTACTGTCTTTCATATGTTTATAGGTCCTATTCAAAAAAAAAAACTATAGATATGTTTGAACGAAATTACATGACTATGATGGAAGTCACATCTTAAGAAAAACATGACTTTCGTCGCGTATCTTCTTTATTGCTCATCATCACTTCCAATAAAAAATGATTATTTGCCACACACTTTGCGCGAATGTTCGTTGCACACCTGTATATGGCTCTCCTTAGGAGTGTGTGATAGTTGCTCATAGAACAAACACGGCCGTGTCATCGTCGGTCGTCCGATGACGAAGCACCACCTTGAGGCATTACTTCAAAAGAGCTCCGTGCGTGTTTGTTTGCCGTAGTTGGTAGTTTGCAAAGCAGTTCAGCTCTCTAATACATGGTGTCGATTTCTGGAAAAGTCAGGGAAAACCTGGAATTGTCAGGGAATTTTATTTGACCTGGAAAAGTCAGGGAAAGTCAGGGAATTCTAAGCTGGGTCAGGGAATTTCGATGATCTTAAAAATATTAGTACAAAATTTAATTTCTTTTTGAAAATTCGCCCTTGATGATGTATTTGAATGTCTTCCAGGCCAAACTTTGCAACATTGATAATATTTATTTCGTATTGGTATTGGAAGGAACGCAAAACTCCATACCTATAACAAATGCTTAATAAAAGGGTACGAAGAAAAGGAATATCAACGGAAAGTTGCATTTGGCATTTCTTCGCGCGTTGCTTGTTTGCAATATGTTTAGGTTTAAAAATCAAATAATTTGGATTTGCGTTCAACTGAAAATTACAAATTACTAGCGCACACAGGGTGGGACAATATGAGGCAGTTGCCTCACCATCCTCAGAGATTTGTTCTAAAATTGGTCGTTTGCTCAGCATACAGGGACCATAGAGGAAATCATTCATTTTGTCAGAAAAATTGAATGATAAAAAAATTCAAAAGTTAAAAAATTCGAACATTTGAAAATTAAAAAAAAATCTAAAATTCTAAAGCTCAAAGATTCTAAATTTTGAAAATTCTGATATTTTAAAATTGTTGATTTCTAAATTTTTTTATTTCTTATTCTAAAATTTAAAAAAATTTAAGGTTAGAAAATTTTCCAAAGTTTCACTTTAGTGTTCGTTATCAATTTTTTTATTTTTCTCAAAATTAAACTGAACTATAATTTAAAAATGATCCCAAGTAATCTAATTTTGTCTAAAAAATCTAAAATGTAAGCAACATAGTAATGGAATTAGAAATAAAAGAATTAAATTCAAGAATTAAAGAAATAAAACAAAAAATTATGGACTAAACAGGGTTGTAACCGACGGCGCGAATTTGGCGCGGTAGCAATTTTGATTAAAAAAATTATTGAGAGAGATAAAATTACTTTCAACTTGAATGAATGAATGAATAATTCTCATACCCGCCGGCAGCTTGGTCCAGTTCACAGGTGTTCGCCTGATCAAATAGATCGTCATCTTATGTTCAGTTATCTGTACACCCACGTACATATGTTTTTTTGTACGAATTTTGTTGTTACAAATACCAGTGCTTATATCAAGAGAAATTTCCCATTCCCCCAAAGCAACGGAAATTTGTAGATAAAATTACTTTCAACTTATAAAGAAAAATATTATCAAGAATCAGGATAATTTGTTTTTTTTTCGTTGAGTGCAAAAACTTCGATTTCTTATTAATTGAATTTTCTTCCGAAATTTTTGTTTGTATTTTCTCAACAAGAAAGGTCGAAAGATGAAGATGAAGAGATATTTTTTTGAATGTGTTGTTGAGGCACTGGACTCACAATCCGGAGGTCGCTGGTTCGAATCCCGCGGCGGGCACCCTAAAATTATTTGTGTAAATATAGGTATTCGGCGCCGTCGCTCCGTGCCATACTTTCATACACTTAGGAGCCCAGGGCGGCGAAGTCCTTGTAGTTAAAAGGAAGGAAAAGGAAGGTTGGTACTAGCAATGGTGGCCGACAGCTATAAAGTCAACTTCGTTTTTTTTTTGTTGAGGATTTCCTAAATAAATGTTTTACTACACTCAACTCATTTTGAAACATACTGACTCTGAATATTTAATTTCTTTTAAGTTTTGAGTAATGTTTTTTACCCTTATTTAGTGTTCTTTTATACTGGATACATTCAATTTTAATCTTGTGAATCTTAATCATATTTTAAACTTTTCCTGAAGATACAGACATTAGGATGTAACAAAAATTATTATTGGGGCATGTTCCAGTGGGTGTACTGTGCTTATATCCCAAATATGAGCTTGATTGGACGTAACAGAAGCTGGCCTCCGCCTTTGAATTTTAGATGGGATTCAACCAGTAGAAATATTTTTTAAAATGTAAACATTCTTGAAGAGAAATAAAATCAAAACATTAAAAAATTACAGCTCGAACATTCAAAATTGAATTATTCAGAAATTAGGAAAAACTAATTAGGAAAAAAATCAGGAAAAATAGTATCAAAAAAACCCAAAAAAAATAAATTCATATTAAAAAAATTAAAAGATCTGAAATTTTTAAATTAAAAATTTAAAAAATCTGAAAAATAATAAAAAATACCAATACTCAAAAATTAAAAAAATAAACAAATTCTTAAATTCTTAAATTCTTAAGGGGTTACATACATGTAGAAAATCACAAAATTTCATATTACAGAAAATTTATTAAATCCACTTTAAAGATGATTTTCAATCACTCATTTCTTAAATTCTTAAATTCTTAAATTCTTAAATTCTTAAATTCTTAAATTCTTAAATTCTTAAATTTTTAAATTCTTAAATTCTTAAATTCTTAAATTCTTAAATTCTTAAATTCTTAAATTCTTAAATTCTTAAATTCTTAAATTCTTAAATTCTTAAATTCTTAAATTCTTAAATTCTTAAATTCTTAAATTCTTAAATTCTTAAATTCTTAAATTCTTAAATTCTTAAATTCTTAAATTCTTAAATTCTTAAATTCTTAAATTCTTAAATTCTTAAATTCTTAAATTCTTAAATTCTTAAATTCTTAAATTCTTAAATTCTTAAATTCTTAAATTCTTAAATTCTTAAATTCTTAAATTCTTAAATTCTTAAATTCTTAAATTCTTAAATTCTTAAATTCTTAAATTCTTAAATTCTTAAATTCTTAAATTCTTAAATTCTTAAATTCTTAAATTCTTAAATTCTTAAATTCTTAAATTCTTAAATTCTTAAATTCTTAAATTCTTAAATTCTTAAATTCTTAAATTCTTAAATTCTTAAATTCTTAAATTCTTAAATTCTTAAATTCTTAAATTCTTAAATTCTTAAATTCTTAAATTCTTAAATTCTTAAATTCTTAAATTCTTAAATTCTTAAATTCTTAAATTCTTAAATTCTTAAATTCTTAAATTCTTAAATTCTTAAATTCTTAAATTCTTAAATTCTTAAATTCTTAAATTCTTAAATTCTTAAATTCTTAAATTCTTAAATTCTTAAATTCTTAAATTCTTAAATTCTTAAATTCTTAAATTCTTAAATTCTTAAATTCTTAAATTCTTAAATTCTTAAATTCTTAAATTCTTAAATTCTTAAATTCTTAAATTCCTAAATTCTTAAATTCTTGAATTCTTAAATTCTTAAATTCTTAAATTCTTAAATTCTTAAATTCTTAAATTCTTAAATTTTTAAATTCTTAAATTCTTAAATTCTTAAATTCTTAAATTCTTAAATTCTTAAATTCTTAAATTCTTAAATTCTTAAATTCTTAAATTCTTAAATTCTTAAATTCTTAAATTCTTAAATTCTTAAATTCTTAAATTCTTAAATTCTTAAATTCTTAAATTCTTAAATTCTTAAATTCTTAAATTCTTAAATTCTTAAATTCTTAAATTCTTAAATTCTTAAATTCTTAAATTCTTAAATTCTTAAATTCTTAAATTCTTAAATTCTTAAATTCTTAAATTCTTAAATTCTTAAATTCTTAAATTCTTAAATTCTTAAATTCTTAAATTCTTAAATTCTTAAATTCTTAAATTCTTAAATTCTTAAATTCTTAAATTCTTAAATTCTTAAATTCTTAAATTCTTAAATTCTTAAATTCTTAAATTCTTAAATTCTTAAATTCTTAAATTCTTAAATTCTTAAATTCTTAAATTCTTAAATTCTTAAATTCTTAAATTCTTAAATTCTTAAATTCTTAAATTCTTAAATTCTTAAATTCTTAAATTCTTAAATTCTTAAATTCTTAAATTCTTAAATTCTTAAATTCTTAAATTCTTAAATTCTTAAATTCTTAAATTCTTAAATTCTTAAATTCTTAAATTCTTAAATTCTTAAATACTTAAATTCTTAAATTCTTAAATTCTTAAATTCTTAAATTCTTAAATTCTTAAATTCTTAAATTCTTAAATTCTTAAATTCTTAAATTCTTAAATTCTTAAATTCTTAAATTCTTAAATTCTTAAATTCTTAAATTCTTAAATTCTTAAATTCTTAAATTCTAAAATTCTTAAATTCCTAGGTTCTTGGATGCAGCCATTTTTGTTACCATCTTAGATAACAGAAAACCTGATAAAATTTGAAGTATTTTTGGAGCTAGGATATAGGAAAATTTGCTTCGCTTTTTCTAAGTGACGGTTTGGTAAGATCATCGAGTGAGAACTGTTTCTTCAATTTAAAAGCTCAAGATGAGCAACTCTCTACGAAATCGGCCGATTTCGACCATTTTTATTTTTTGTATTTTTTGATTTGGCTCAAACTTTGTGGGGGCCTTCCCTATGACCAAATAAGCTATTTTGTGTCATTGGTTCACCCATACAAGTCTCCATACAATTTTGGCAGCTGTCCATACAAAAATGGTATGTAAATATTCAAACAGCTGTAACTTTTGAGTGAATTTTCTGATCAATTTGGTGTCTTCGGCAAAGTTGTAGGTATTATTGAGGACTTTTGAGAAAAAAATAGGTACACGGAAAAACAAATTTGCAGATTTTTTAATCAACTTTTTTTTCACTAAAACTCAATTTCCCAAAATAAGTATTTTTTGATTTTTGAGATTTTTTGATATGTTTTAGGGGACAAAAATCCGCAACTTTTGAGCCATAGAGAAACATGGTCAAAAAATCTGCCGCCGAGTTATGAATTTTTGAAAAAATAGTGATTTTTGGAAAAAATCGAAGTTTCATGCAAAAACAAGTTTGACATTATTTTTTAATGCAAAATTGAATTTGCAATCGAAAAGTACTCTACAAATTTTTTGATAAAGGGCTCCGTTTTCAAGATATAGCCACCGAAAGTTTGATTTTAGCGAAATTTTTGCAGTTTTTCAATTTTTAAAAATAGTGACCATGAGTGACCATTTCTAAAAATATTTTTTTAGGAATGTTCAGAAAATTTGCTATAAAATTGTCTAAGAGACATTGAAGATTGGACCTCGGGTTGCTGAGATAGAGCCGCTTTAAGAAAAAGAAACACAAAAATTGAAGTTTTCTAAGTCTCACCTAAACAACCCACCATTTTCTAATGACGATATCTCAGCAACCAATGGTTCGATTTTCAATGTTAATACATGAAACATTCGTAAAATTTTTCGATCTTTTCGAAAAAATTTTTTTGAAATTTTTTAAATCAAGACTAACATTTTAAAAGGGCCAAACATTGAATATTACGCCCATTTAAATGCTAGTCTTGATTTAAAAAAATTCAAAATATTTTTTTCAAAAAGATCGGAAAATTTCACGAATGTTTCATGTGTTGACATTGAAAATCGGACCATTAGTTGCTGAGATATCGTCATTATAAAATGGTGGGTTGTTTTGGTGAGACTTAGAAAACTTCAATTTTCGTGTTTCTTTTTCTTAAAGCGGCTCTATCTCAGCAACCCGAGCAATTTTATAGCAAATTTTCTTAACATTCCTAAAAAAATATTTTTAGAAATGGTCACTCATGGTCACTATTTTTAAAAATTGAAAAACTGCAAAAAAATCGCTTAAATCAAACTTTCGGTGGCTATATCTTGAAAACGGAGCCCTTTATCAAAAAATTTGTAAAGTACTTTTCGATTGCAAATTCAATTTTGCGTTAAAAAATAATGTCAAACTTGTTTTTGCATGAAACTTCGATTTTTTCCAAAAATCACTATTTTTTCAAAAATTCATAACTCGGCAGCAGATTTTTTGACCATGTTTCTCTATGGCTCAAAAGTTGCGGATTTTTGTCCCCTAAAACATATCAAAAAATCTCGAAAATCAAAAAATACGTATTTTGGGAAATTGAGTTTTAGTGAAAAAAAAAGTTGATTAAAAAATCTGCAAATTTGTTTTTCCGTGTACCTATTTTTTTCTCAAAAGTCCTCAATAATAACTTTGCCGAAGACACCAAATTGATCAGAAAATTCACTCAAAAGTTACAGCTGTTTGAATATTTACATACCATTTTTGTATGGACAGCTGCCAAAATTGTATGGAGACTTGTATGGGTGAACCAATGACACAAACTAGCTTATTTGGTCATAGAGAAGGCCCCCACAAAGTTTGAGCCAAATCAAAAAATACAAATAAAATCCTTTTCTGGTTTTGGTAGAGAATTGCTCAGATCGAGAATTTATTATAATTTTCAAATTTTATTAGTTTTCTTTATTTAGATTTAATTCAGTTTTTAGATCTAAAATTCTAAGTGTTGAAATTTTTGATTTTTTTTTTGCCAAAATGTTGGTTTTGGCTTTTCCCTCTTGTTTACCTAATCCTAGCAAAAATACATTTTCAGCGTTTCAAGATTCTGCGTATGAAATTGAATTTATTATGAAACTTATTTGTGTGTTTGTCGGAAAATTATTTTTCTTAAAATGACGCGGATTTTGCACGGATTGGGTTTTGGGATGGCGCGGATTTTTTTTTCGATTTCTCCGTAACAACCCTGAATAAAGGAATTTGAGAGTTTAATAATATATAAAATATGGTCTCTTCGGAAAAGTTGTTTCAACTTTATTTAATTGTCAGGTGCCTGCGATTCCCGTTACAGTTTATATAGAATTCCAATAATAATGTAACAGAAAAATCAGGCATGGGGTCCTGACTGTTATGATCCAGCATCCGCGATTTCATAGGGATTGTACAACTGCATTTTAAATATTTCCTGAACAACATTCAAGGGCTTACAAGGAGGAGTTCCCGTCGTCAGATCGAGCTTGAATTTGAAATCTATTTCAAAACACCCAAATATCTAAGTTTGATAAATAATTACTTTTTGAAAAGCTAGAGCAGTATTTTGTTTTTATTTTTATAAAATGTATTGATCGTTTGAATGATCGTCTGTAGGCTCTGGTCAAGGCAGAAAACTTTTTTTTTTAATTTTATTGCAAAAATATTTTTTGTGAAATTATTTAAGAAGATGTTTTCTTCAAACCGTTTACTTTAAATACAAACATTGTGAAAAAGACCTAGATCTTTTTTAAAACCGTAAACATGTACTTGAAAAATTCACATTTAATTGTATATTTTTCTTAGTTTTTCAGTTTTTTTTAATCTTTCTTAAGGTTCTGCAAAATTACATATTTTTTCAAGTTTTTGTCTCCAAAACCATTAGTTTTTTTTTATAAAAACACAATCAAAAATGGTATCGGCCAAAAGACAACAATTTTAAAATTAATTAATTCTTGAGTTTTTTTTTTAAAAGTGTCCTATAAGCTATTGTGTTTCATGTGTATAGGACCTATTCAAAAAAAAACTCTGGATTTTTTGGTAAAGGGCAACATTTTAAATGACATCACTAGATAAAAAAAAACATAGGACCTTTTTATGATTGCTCATTTTGGATGTTCGATAAGGAAAACATGATTGACAAAATAAAAAAAAAGTTTTTAAGTTTTTGCAGAATCCATCATTAAAAAATAAAATAAAAAAGTCATTGAAGTTTTTTAATATCTTAACCCTTTCAGGCCTGAATTTTTCTGAGCTGTATTAATCTACAATTTTGGTACCAGTAGTTCAATTTTTCCATGAGTAAACAGAAACTACAAAAAAAAAGTTACATTTCATTATTGGACGTTCTGGGTCCTCCAAAGTGTCCTGGAATACAGATCTTGGAGTCTACCGCCGTAACAACACGATTCTACCAAGTTTCCGATTATGGTTCATATTCAGTGATGTCCCTGGGACCCTTTGGCAACACTATGAGCAATGTGGATCACTTTTGGGATGTTCTGGGTCCTCCAAAGTGTCCTGGAATACAGATCTTGGAGACTACCGCCGTAACAACACGATTCTACCAAGTTTCCGATCATGGTTCATATTCAGTGATGTCCCTGGGACCCTTTGGCAACACTATGAGCAATGTGGATCACTTTTGGGATGTTCTGGGTCCTCCAAAGTGTCCTAGAATACAGATCTTGGAGTCTACCGCCGTAACAACACGATTCTACCAAGTTTCCGATTATGGTTCATATTCAGTGATGTCCCTGGGACCCTTTGGCAACACTATGAGCTATGTGGATCACTTTTGGGATGTTCTGGGTCCTCCAAAGTGTCCTAGAATACAGATCTTGGAGTCTACCGCCGTAACAACACGATTCTACCAAGTTTCCGATTATGGTTCATATTCAGTGATGTCTCTGGGACCCTTTGGCAACACTATGAGCTATGTGGATCACTTTTGGGATGTTCTGGGTCCTCCAAAGTTTCCTGTAATACAGATCTTGGAGACTACCGCCGTAACAACACGATTCTACCAAGTTTCCGATCATGGTTCATATTCAGTGATGTCTCTGGGACCCTTTGGCAACACTATGAGCTATGTGGATCACTTTTGGGATGTTCTGGGTCCTCCAAAGTTTCCTGTAATACAGATCTTGGAGACTACCGCCGTAACAACACGATTCTACCAAGTTTCCGATCATGGTTCATATTCAGTGATGTCCCTGGGACCCTTTGGCAACACTATGAGCTATGTGGATCACTTTTGGGATGTTCTGGGTCCTCCAAAGTTTCCTGTAATACAGATCTTGGAGACTACCGCCGTAACAACACGATTCTACCAAGTTTCCGATCATGGTTCATATTCAGTGATGTCCCTGGGACCCTTTGGCAACACTATGAGCTATGTGGATCACTTTTGGGATGTTCTGGGTCCTCCAAAGTGTCCTGGAATACAGTTCTTGGAGTCTAGTAATGCTAAAGGGTGCCAGCTCCTGGCGGGTTTCGCTTTGTAAGCGAAAGGATGGCTTGAATCCCATCTGGCGAGGCAAAAGGGGTAGGTGGCGGTCGAGGGAGGATTTTGACTGCAGCGTTAGTTGAATTTGTTCAAGTCATAAACCTCCCAAAACCCAAAACATTCAATCTCTCAAACGATCTGTGGGCGGCTGAATCTGAGCATTGAAAAACTCTGTAGCAATACACGGAGAAATGCCTCAACTGCAACTTTCTACTCGCTAACATAGTCTCAGGCAAAATTCGAGCTGAAAATTGGGCTATATGATCGGTATCGAACTCTATATGGGTCAAAAATATACGAGGTTTCCCCTCAATCTCACTTATCTCCACGTCCGCGGATTGGTTTCTCGTGTTCGTCAAAGGGTCCCAGGGACATCACTGAACCATGATGAACCATAATCGGAAACTTGTTAGAACCATGTTGTTACGGTGGGAAAATCCAAGATCTGTATTCCTGGACACTTTGGAGGACCCAGAACATCCCAAAAGTGATCCACATAGCTCCGAGTGTTGCCAAAGGATCCCAGGGACATCACTGAATATGAACCATAATCGGAAACTTGGTAGAATCGTGTTGTTACGGCGGTAGACTCAAAGATCTGTATTCCAGGACACTTTGGAGGACCCAGAACATCCCAAAAGTGATCCACATAGTTCATAGTGTTGCCAAAGGATCCCAGGGACATCACTGAATACGAACCATAATCGGAAACTTGGTAGAATCGTGTTGTTACGGCGGTAGACTCCAAGATCTGTATTCCAGGACACTTTGGAGGACCCAGACCATCCCAAAAGTGATCCACATAGCTCATAGTGTTGCCAAAGGATCCCAGGGACATCACTGAATACGAACCATGATCGGAAACTTGGTAGAATCGTGTTGTTACGGCGGTAGACTCCAAGATCTGTATTCCAGGACACTTTGGAGGACCCAGAACATCCCAAAAGTGATCCACATAGCTCATAGTGTTGCCAAAGGGTCCCAGGGACATCACTGAATATGAACCATAATTGGAAACTTGGTAGAATCGTGTTGTTACGGCGGTAGACTCCAAGATCTGTATTCCAGGACACTTTGGTGGACCCAGATCATCCAAAAAGTGACCCACATAGCTCATAGTGTTGCCAACGGGTCCCAGGGACATCACTGAATATGAACCATAATCGGAAACTTGGTAGAATCGTGTTGTTACGGCGGTAGACTCCAAGATCTGTATTCCAGGACACTTTGGAGGACCCAGATCATCCCAAAAGTGACCCACATAGCTCAGAGGGTTGCCAAAGGGTCCCAGGGACATCACTGAATATGCACCATAATCGAAAACTTGGTAGAATCGTGTTGTTACGGCGGTAGACTCCAAGATCTGTATTCCAGGACACTTTGGAGGACCTAGATCATCCCAAAAGAGATCCAAAGGGATCGAAGTGGTCCCAAATGGTCGTGAGGATGTGACTGGTAATAACTAAACTTTATTTGCCTTGAAAAATCGTTGTAAACCTGAATTATCTTCAACATTTTCTGAAGTTTCCAAATTTCAGGTTTTCAGGATGTTCTAGGTCGTCAAAAAGGCCATTAACAACCACTCAAAAAATTTTTCCTAGGTAGAGAAACTCATAAATTACAACTTTGCTGAACAATGTTATATGTTTTGAGCACTGTGTGATTTTATACAACCGAATTTCGGTATGGGTCATATATGACCCATCAGGCCTGAAAGGGTTAAATTTCCAATATTCAAAAAGGAAAATGCATGAAACCATAAAAACGCTCCATACAATATGTTAGTAAAAAAAGAAAATAAAAAAATTGGTGGTCTGGAGAAGTCAGGGAAAAGTCAGGGAATTTTATTTTGGGATTTGGATCGACACCATGTAATACTTGCAAAAAATATTGCCACCTTCTAACCTTGTTCTCACTAATACTAGTTTTATGTTAAAGTGTTGCATGATTAGAAAAAGTGTTGAACCTGCATAATTGGTTTTGCACTTTTCAATGACGTTGGGAAACATATTTGCACCGTTAAAATTAAATTGTTATTGATTATTCAAATGTTTGACCTCAAACCTGAATTCTTTGCTGTTCCCAAGTGATTTACTTCCCAAACTAGCGCATTTATCAAAAGTTACAAGTTATTTTGCACCAACAAGTGTGTGCCTCAAAATCGAAAACAAAACGTGACCAATCGGCCAAAAACTTTGCTCTGTTCGAGAAGTTTTCGTGAATAACCCTCACCATTTTTTTTTTTCTCAATATTGAAGAAAGAACATCTTAAGTATTTCGTATACATTTTTGTTAATGTAAAAAGAAAACATTTCACAATATAAATAAAATTAATCGTGACCTTAATTGATCGAATTTGTGAAAAAATCGTACTGCAGAGGGATACCTTCCAAGCGTTGCAAGGGGAAGTTTCGGTTCAACGACGACTTAACCGGACGACCTTGCTCGGAATGCTTGATGTCGACTGATGTGTAGTTCCTTGTATAGGGTCCCCGGCTGCAAATATCCGTCAGACTTAATCTGTGGTCACCAGGTCAGTAGTCCCAAGCAGAGGCCTGCTCTCTTGGAGCTGGTCAAAAACCGCCTCCAAGGTTCCTGTGAACTGCACCCAAGTCATTATCCGCGAGTTTATTCACTCTGACAGGTTGAATCATCCTATTACCGCGTTGGTGAGCGAGATTAGGATCGGGGACGGGGGTTCAGTATCGTCTTCGACGCTGCGGGATGTGTATACCGTAGCATTGACATTGAAACTTGCTTATGTTTGCGAATGCAAAGCTCTGAAATCCCAACAGCGCGGAGTTGGGGGGAACGTAAACCCTAGGAATCCCACAGTCGGCGTCATCTTTTGGGTGCGGGGGATTTGTTTTTGCCGTGGATTTGCTTCATATCGTCGTTCAAGTCGTTGGGATTTTTTCTCTCTGCGTCTGCCAATTGAATCTCTAAAAATAAAACATAAACATAAAGTTTTTTTTTGCGGTGGAGCACTTTTTGGTGGTGGAACGTGCTTTAGTTTCAATTTCGTATGTGCGCCAGCATTTGGCCATAATGTCACCGAAATTTGTGCAAAAATAGCTCCATAAACCGGCGCGCGGAGCGAACCCGCACAGCATGTTGGGCTGTTTTGATTTCTGGCTTTCCCGCCGCCGGTGGGGGTTATTTTTGTTCCGATGCAATATTTAACCAGATTTCTTGGCAACCCCAAGGACATGCGTGACCGTCGTCGGAGTGTGGTGTACTTGAAGGGCGAAAATGCCGGTCCCCCATTTTCCGTCCCGGGGAAAAATTTCCCGGAAATTTCCGGGATTTCCCGTAAAAAAAATATCTCCAAAAACTTTGAATCAAGGCTAACATTAAAGAAGGGCCACACATTCAATATTATGCCGTTTTGAAATGTTAGTCTTGCTTTAAAAATATTCAAAATATTGTTTTCGAAAAGATCGGAAAATTTCACAAATGTTTCATTTTTTAACATTGAAAATCGGACCATTAACCCTCTACAACCTAACCCCGCCTTTAGACGGGCTTCGATCTAAAAAATCGCCAAAAATCAATTTTCCAACCGATTTTTGATCTTTAAAAAGCATTGGAAAAAAGAACTCATAAAATTTTAGAAAATTACCGGGCTGGAAGTTTAACTTGTTTTATGTGACTTTGCCAATGTTTTTAAAAATGTCATTTTTTTAGGGGCCAACTTTGGCTGTGTTTTTTACTAACATTTCCTATATTTTCAGTAAAAAGAAGTATGCAGTAATTTTTGTAGTGTCCCAGACTATGCCTCTACGCATTTTTTTGCAATTTAAATGATGATGGTGCCATTCTATAGGAGAAAATGTGAAAAACATGCAAAAAATTTAAAAAGTAACTGTAAAAACGTGAAAAAATTAGATAGGCAAAATGTTATTATATTAGGTGGTAGAGTAGGACAAATACTACCAAAAAGCATAAGCATAAGCATAAGCATAGGTGCCCACCCGCAGTTGCTACTCCGTTATTGACCAGGACCTCCAGAAGTTACATCCACGAGCCGTGGAAGATGAGTGGGCGCTATCTTTCCTCGCTTCGCAACTTCTCAAAGGCCCCTATCATGCTGATCAATACCGGCGCCGGCCACGACCAGTGGTAGAGTCACGGGGAAGTGGATGGGAATGTTAGTCCGATACTTGAGTGATAGAGACCGCCCAATCGACTGCTTCTCCGACAAAGTATCACATGAGTTTTGAGGGGGTTAGTAGATGGGTATGAGGTCAGGATTCACGAGTGGCAGTGATGTGACCATGAGCATTTTGTTTATCGGTTGAAAATTTTAAATCTTAGGCAGCCGGCTGCGGAAAGATAAATAATTGATTATTTAAAAAAGTTTTTAAATCGAACGCGTGCCAACCGAGCAGTAGTGCTATGGGCTGGACTTATCAGTATATTTTTACTGTTTGTACAATTTAGATAACGCGAGCAAATTTCAAAAATAGTAAATAAAAGACGCTTTACTCTTCATAAAATCGATAGTTTGGCGAGTTAATATTAAAACTGCCTGATGGAATAAATTATTACAATCAACGAATATAAACGAAAAGAAAACAATGTTTTCACTATAAAAATTTAACACATTATTTGGATTGTATCAATCTACTGGTACAGTTGACAAACTAACGAAACGACAGCAAAATGATCAAGAACGCGTATACTAAATTATTAAATAATGACCCTTAACGATTAATTTCAATAAGATATGATTTGGATTTAGCGACCGATTTTGTAGATTTTACGCGGTAAAAAAATATAAAAACGAATGCATTTATATAATAAGAACGCTCTCACCCAGATCCAGCATCCACCTTGGCATACAGTAGTTGATAAGCGCCTCCACAGCGCCTGGTTGGTTGGTCGCTCAAAGCGATCGAAAATTACAGGTAGCTGCTGTTTAACCATGCTCTCCCGGGATGGCACCACCCATTTTACGGCGACATACATTTAGCATTTGTCCCGCCCGTGTGGATCAATCGGGCCGCGCACTGGACTCACAATCCAGAGGTCGCCGGTTCGAATCCCGCGGCGGGCGCTCTAAAATTCTTTGTGTAAATATGGGTATTCGGCGCCGTCGCTCCGTGCCATACTTTCATACACTTAGGAGCCCAGGGCGGCGAAGTCCTTGTAGATAAAAAGGAAGACACTAGTGGTTGGTACTAGCAATGGTGGCCGACAGCTATAAAGTCAACTTCGTTTTTTTTTTACATTTAGCATTCATATTTTTAGCTAAGATTTTCGGACTGATTTTTCTAATTCCTTCTCACTTTACTGTAGTTAAGTCTGCAGATTTCTTCTAAAATCTGTATAACCCGATTTCGCCCTTACGAAAAATTCCACTCTTCCTTAGCTGTCAAACATTAACTGCAGAATCCACCTCTTGTGATTCATCAACCACTACCAATACACTCACACTTCAGGCAAAGCCTGCTTCGACTGCTTTGACTCAGCCAAAAGCGATGCGTTCACACACTCACACACGCATTCTGCTTTCCTGGCCCCTCGCTCCGTCCGTCGTTGATGGACCGTTGATGGACCACGACTCCAAAGCACCCGGCCAAGACTGGGGAAACCTGGACCCCTTCTAAAGGGGACAGGACAATCATGTGGCAACTTCCATGGAAACACTCCGGTAGGTCGGCCAATCCAATGCACTCCCACAAACTCACTAGCACAGCAAGCTTGAAACAAAACTGCTTCCGAGAATGAGAAAAAAAAACCACAATAACCGAGGAAAATCCGGATTTTAAACCGCTTTGGATCAAAAGCCGACGAGAAACCGATCGACCTTCAATTTCAGGGACACTCCCGGGCCGTTCTATCAAATCTTCCGGATGAAATCCATAGAAAAACACCATTTAAAACGCGCGCACTAGGAAAACGAACCGCACTCCACTTCAGAAATTCACTATTCCCTTCTTTCAATAATTTCTTTGCCAACATAATTTCAATCTTATTGGATTTTAGCCTTCCGCTTTGCACCCTTCCTGAACTGTCACAACAACGACCGATGAGCATCACGTTCCCGTTCGTGAGGTTAGCCCCTGACAGTCGACATAACAGTCGACGTAACTGTCGATAGAAAACGATTCCTTCCTAAACTTGATGAAAATGCACCACATTCCGGCGTAAATCACTAAACTCCGTGAAAATCTGATAACAGCCCTCTCAAACTGCACTCTAAAACCACACACGCGCCCGAAACTAGTCGAAAACACAATAAAAACGCGAAAATTCGGCGGAGCTCCTCGGCGACGAACCGGCTCCGATCACAGACAACTGGATCCTCCAGTAGGCCAAATACTACCAAAAACAAACATAAACTGAACAAGATAAATGCAAATTAAAATACTAAAAATAAAACAAGAAAAACATAAAACAAGAGATGTAAAGTTTTTCGTAGAACAAAAGTTGCTCAAAATGACCTCCTGAACACGGGAAAAATAAACATTTTCGAAAAAAAAATTTGGGCAGTAGAGGGTTAAGGGAACTATACCCTTTGTCAGCCTATTTCTATTATCGGCCTATCAGCACTTTGATCATGAATTGTAGCTTTCATAAATGACTGTTCCAACGTAAAAAAATAAATAAAAGTGAGCAAGCAACTCTCCATTGTTGATACATCTGAAAATGTTGATTTAATAGCGGAAAATGGCAAAAGTGATGAAAATTGGTCGAACGGCTTAGAGTGATTAAAATGGGTATATTTCCCCTAGTTGCTGAGATATCAACATTAGAAAATGGTGGGTTGTTTGGGTGAGAATTAGAAAACTTCAATTCCAGAGTTTTTTTTTTAAAGGACCAATAAACTATTCTTTTATATGTTTATAGGACCTAATAAAAAACAACTCTAGAATTTTCCTGTTTCTTTTTCTTTAAGCCGCTGTATCTAAGCAACCAGAGGTCCAATCAATGTCTCTTATACAATTTTAAAGCAAATTGTCTAACCTTTTCAAAAAAAAAAATTTAGGAATGGTCACTCATGGTCACTATTTTTAAAAATCGAAAAACTGCGAATATTTCTCTAAAGTCAAACTTTCGATGGCTATATCTTGAAAACGGAGCCTACAAATTCAATTTTACATTAAAAAATCACAATTTTTTCCATAAATCACTTTTTTTTCAAAAAATCGTGACACGACGGCCGATTTTTCAAAAATCAAAAAAATACAAATTTTGTGAAATTGAGTTTTGTAAAAAAAAGTTAATTAAAAAATCGGCAATTTATTAAATAGTCCTCAACAATACCTACAACTTTGCCGAAGACACCAAATTGATCAGAACATTTACTCAAAAGTTACAGCTGTTTGAATATTTACGTACCATTTTTGTATGGACAGCTGCTAAAATTGTATGGAGAGTCTTGGAGAATTGAATGGGTGAACCAATTTCACAAAAATAGCTTCTTTGGTCCTAGGGAAGGCCCCCTCAAAGTTAGAGCCAAATAAAAAAAGATTAACAAAATCCATTTCCGGTTTTGGTAAAGAATTGCTCACAATCTAAAAAAAAATTCTAATTCATCATTTCACAGAAAAAAATCAATAGCGCAGAATATAATTTGTTGATGATTATCCTTTTTCTATATTTTCTAGATGACAAACATTTAATTTTTGGTCAAAATTCATTCGTCAGTGCTGCCATTCTTTTTTCGAAAAAGGTCATGAATTCGGAAAATTTGGAAAAAGATGAAATTTTCATTATGGACATTTTCTGACCATTCGAAAAAAAAAATCAGGGATGCTTTGTCATGACTTCTACAGCTAAAAAAGCAGCGTATTTTACAAAAAAAAACAGTTTTGTCACTTATTCGAAAATGTTGCACGATATAAAAATTTCTTTAACGTAGTTTTTAATTGCATTTTTTCGTCAGTATGCAAATTCATGATTTTTTTTTAAAGAAACTGTTAAATGAATTTTTACACACACACTGTGAAATGAATTTTTACCAACGTCATATTCTTATAATTGGTCGCAGTGGTATTAAGGCTCTACAAAAAAAAACCTCATTTTTGTTATATAAAACTTCGATAAAGAAGAATTATCAATAAATTCTTTTTTTTTGTGAAAGATTGAATAAAAAAATGGGTAGATATTTTTCAAAGTTTTATTTTTTTAAGAAGTCCCTAGCAATACTTACCTAGCAATACCAGCCGAAGACACTAAATCGATTAGAAAATCCGTTCTAAAGATACAGATTTTGGGATATGCCAATAGCCTTTTCGTAAAAAAGTACTCATAAGGTTTCATCCAAATAAAAAAATACAAAAATTAATTTTGATCATTGTAGGAAGAATGGCTCTGTTTTTTTTTTCTTCAGTAATTAATTTTTTATTATCTGTCCTTTATGGGTCTGATTAAAACCCATACTAGAGGACGACTGAGAATTCATGTGATATTTAAATTAAAAATATGGTCAAATTTATATTTGTTAAAAATATTCAGCGCCGTCAAGTTTCAGTAGCCATAAATAATTTCCCCATCTTTGTTAATAAGAAATACATTTGTTTATATCCTGACACTGAAATAAAAAAAAGTACCAAATTCCTAAATTCTAGGAATTTTGCCTCCTTTTCTTATTAGGTAATCCAAAAAACCCAATTACTAAATTAGGAATGGAGCCAAAATTCCTAGAATTTAGGAATTTGGTACTTTTTTTTATTTCATTCTATGAATTCTATTGAAAAATAATATATTTTTTATTTAAACTTTATTTCATTTAAAAATTAACGCCACTTGTCTGTGACAATAAATTTCCACGACTTTTTTTCAAGCTGTCTTAATTCGCCATTTCGTTGACATTATATCACCAAAAATCCCAGAATGGTTGACGCACTAACTAAATAACCACCATTACGGCATGTTTATGGCGACCCAAGAATCTCTCCGTTCTACCTAATTGTAGGGATGTCAACCAAGTCAAGTCAGCGCCACATGAGTCGTCGTGTGATTTGCTCTATGAACTCGTTGCTGCGGGTCTGCTCCCGAGCAGCTTGAATCAGTCACTAATTGACTTTTGTTATATTGTTAGTTGGTACTACGCTGGCCGGCCGCGGCGGCGGCGTCACAATTTCCCAACTAATTTAATTCAATAAAGTGACGGAATTCGAACTTGCGAGCGCTTCTGCGGCCGAGAGTGACATGAATCTGTACAAGTGTCGGCGGCGCAGCCGCGACGCTGAAATTGATACACGAGCCTACCCGGAATTTCACCTTAACGGTCATTGAAGACCGGCCCCTTTTCCGGCAATTAAATCATTCCGCACGCAACCGTAGGCGATTTAAGGTTGAGATTTGCTCGTCCAGATGAGCTGCGCAACCCTGGGCGCAATTTCCTCTCGTTGACCTAGATGGCCCCACGCAATTAGAACTTCTTGTTAGAGATCCGTAAGGTATCGCCGTCGTCTTCAACTGTAGAATTTTTGTTTACATTTTTGCTAACCCGCCCAGCAGGGTAATATCCGTGTACGCCACGGTGGCGTCGTCGTCGTCGTCGCAGTTGTTGATGGTTATAAAATAGTAACTTCAACCTTTTGGTCCTGTGCCAGACCAGATCAGACCAGACCAGAGAGGTGCAGACTGAGACGAAAAGTGCAAATAAATAAACCAAATTGATGGCCGGTGATGATGACGATGGCGTCAGGAGATGGGATTGCCCAGGGTGGTCCTGAAAAAGCACTACGGATTAGCAGAACTGCATTTAAAGGTTACGATCTAAACAAATCATAAAGTTGCTTTCAAATCTGGATCAAAACTATAACTACGATTGTTTATTTGAACTTCCCCCAAGTAAATAGTTCAAGAGTGGCGCCACACGGGACCACCTTTTTCAAGGTCGTCACCCGTTCGAACACTATTTCATAACTAAATAAACACACACGTTGACGTCGACTCGGTCGTTCCCTGATAAGAGATAACGGATCGTTGATCCCCGCCCATCAACCACTATACCAATTACTAACCTGATTTCTTCTTCTTTTTCTACAGTCCCTCGCACAAACCACAATCGCCGATGATACCGGCGGCGGAGGAGGAACATCCCCGGCGAGGACCGGGGACGGCACGTGCGTCTGGTACGGCGTGTGCAACGTGGCGGGCTCGCCCAGCCTGCAAACCAGCCAGTATTGTCCGTACAACGGAACCGCCCGACCGGTGGACGACCGGACGCGGGACCTGCTCCAGGTGTGGTGCAAACATCTGCTGGTGGACGACGCCGTCACGTGCTGTGACGCACAACAGGTCAGTAGCTATAGTCTCGTCCGCGGTGGAAAGTTACCGTGAGAAGTCGTGTTAGGCCTAGGGAAAATCTCAAACTTGGACACAACAATGAGTTGCATTCTAGTTAGCATTCAACGACTTCGGAGAGAAATCGCTCTCTCCCTTGGCAATGAAACGCAAAACTGCTTCCGTCTGCGTTTAGCGGTGGTCCGATGTGGTCAGACGATGTGGACGTAAACAGAAACGCTCCCCTCGCCGCGCTCCTTCCACTTTGATGATGATGATTATAGGGTGGAATAGTTGGTCACACTGGCTTTCTAATTAGTACAGTTAGTGTTTGGGCTGTGCCAATTATTTATTTTGGGGTTGCTTACTGTTTACAATGAGGAGCGGACAAGTTCAACGACATGCGCTATTTTTGTCTTGCGTGATTGGATGAATGATTCAAAGTAATTTAATTTTGAATCGATTTTACTCTGGAATTGTTATGTGTTGTGCTGTTGCTAAGCATCTGTTATTTTCAGACTAAACGTTGAGTTCAATAGAGTTTTTGTCCTAACTTTTGATAATTGTTGTTAAATTTTTCACTTCATACTGAAGCCCCAAAAAATTGAACTTTATCAGGTTGAGAATACGGTCAGGGTGGCCACCTCGAAAAAAAACTGGAAAACCGGTAAAACAATAATAGTTAGGCCGTTGCAAATATTTTTTGAAGTTTATGTCCTTCGACTCTGACCAAAGTCGAGGGGGGCAAAAAAAAATAAAATTTTTATTTACGAGCTACGATTTTAACATTTGAATGAAAAAAGTGTTTAAAAATGCATTATTGAATGAGAAAAGTGTTTAAAAATGCATTATACACCTGTCCAGTTGTTTTGCAATCATTAGTTTCCAAAATACCTAAGTATTAACGAAAATTTATTTTTTTGCCAAAAATAAAGTTTTTGCGGTGCTGTACATTGGAATTTCATAAACATTCAAAATATTTTAAATCCAGCCCAAACATGCGAAATACGATTATCAATGGTAGAAAAATGCGTTTTAGATTGTTACAGGTGATTTGACTTTTATTTTCATTAAAATTTTGAAGTTTTTTGAAAAAAAAAATTGTTTTGCTCCCTGATTCTTTGGACCAATTTGGGGGGGAACTGCCAAATGAATTTAAACCATCTTGTGTTATAACTCTAATGATGGCATTTCCAGTAATAAAAAATATCATGATCATGATTGTTTATGCTGTAATGTGAAGGAAGAATTAAAAAACGGATTATTTTTTAAGAATTCAAATATTTTAATAGAATTTTTCTCATCATTACCTACAATGGTTCTAAAGATACAAAATTGATTATAAAACCGTTTTAAAGAAATCAATTTAAAATTATTTTTACAGTAGCACTTAGAAATATTTTTTTGACAAGTGCTAAAATTATATGAATTGTACTACAAAAAATGTAATACCGAACTTATAATGCAAATTGGCTTTTTTGGTAACAAAATTACAGCCAATTATACGAAAATTAAAAAAAAAATTAAAAAATTGGCACAAACATTAAATTAATGTTGTATTTAAACTTTGTATCTTATAAGATTCTCTACCCAGTTTTTTTTTCAAAACGTCCTGATAGCCATTTCCTGCTTTCCGGTAAAGATATTTACACAATTCTCAGGAGTCTCGGGAGAAAACCGGGAAAAATTTGGCATTTGAAAATCAGAATCTAGTGGCCTCCCTGGAATACAATTTTATGTTCAAAAATTATAAATTTCTAAAGACTTGATGACATAATAACAGGTAATGATAGGAAGTGGTAGAGTAAACCGAATACTATCAGAAACAAACATCATCTAAACAAGATGCATCAAGCAAACATAAATCAAAAGAAGTAAAGTTTTTCGAAAATCAAAAGCTGCACAAAATGACCATAAACATGGAAAAAATATAATTTTCCGAAAAAAATGGAACTTAGAGAGTTGAAATATTTTAAATATCAAAATGATATTTTTTGTTTCGTGAAATCACAAAAATTTATTTAAAAAATCGTAAAATATCACAAAAATAAAAAATGTTTGCAAAGCTATAAAAGAAAGATCTTGAAACTAGACTTTGCCAACGTTTGAATTAAATATTATATGAAAACTTCTGTCATGAAACCCACATATTTCTTCATGATTGACTCACCGGTCTTAACTCCAAGGGGTTCTCGGATGACTCAGAACATCCCAATAAGTTGTTACAACATTGCACTGTAGCCTTCCATACTCACTGAAGCAGTCTGGGTAAGATTCGGTTTCATAATCTTGAAGTTTCGACTTGTTTCTATGGTATGCCTCTTGCACAATCGGTTCAAACGGATAGAAACAAGAAAAGTCATGATTCAATCATGCTATGACATATCAGAACTCACAGTTTTTGCTGATACGCGTCGAATGAAGTCAAGATGATCGAAATCCATAATAAAATAGAGATTTTATGAATGATTTTAGAAATAGCAAAAATTCGATTTTTTGTACATTTTTACCCAAAATTCTCAAACTAACTTTTGAACCCCGGGGTTTAGATAGTTGGTACAGAAGACTTTTTTCCATGTCTCGACGAGATCTTTCGAATAACGTTGGACCCGTTCGTGTACAGTTTTTGTCAGTGTCAGTTTTTGATGCTGAATCGATTGATATACATGAAGGTGGGTCTTCGAACTTTTCGTGAAAAGTGCATTTTAGAGCTTTACCACAGTTAGGAATGCAAAAAACTACTAGACTAGATAATAGGGTGCCCAATATATAGGACTTTTTTTTCGAAACCTCACCCCACAAGCTGAATATTGTTCCTTGAGCTATTTTAGTACATACTCTGGGCCAAATATTAGCCAAATCGGTCAATCAGAAAATGTTCGAAAAAAAAACAAAATTTCTTAAGGTATGGTCTGCACGGAGCGCTGCTTGCATCCAAATATTCCCAAAAGTGAGATTCTCATTGGAAATTTAATGCTCTAGAACTATGTAGAACATTCCAAAGTTGTAAAACTCGATCCTAAAAAGTTATAAGCGATTTAAAAATGTCATTTTTGCATGAAAAACTTTATTTTTTTACCCAAAAATCGTTTTCCGCTTGTGGGGCAGGGGGTCATTTTTTCTGGGCACCCTACTTAATTAATACTGCAATTTTGTGAAAAATTCTGAAAAGTATTTCACTACATAGCATTAATTTAGAGCTTTTCTTGATTATCCTGTGAATAGTCTCAATCTTTTTCATATATTTCATGAATATAAAATTAAATTAAAATATGTATGTTGACTGAGGAAGAAAAACATAAGTTCATCCGAATTCTAACATTCATCTCATAATAAATTGTGCTATGAAGGTAAGCATAGGTTAAGCATTATTACTTACCCTTATGTCCTCCACCTGAAATGCTTTGTAATCATGCACAATTGGCATTTAAAATGGAGAAAAATGAGAAATCTAAAATCTTTTCTTACTTTCATAGATTTGATCATTGTCAGTCATATTTCTTTCAGCATTCTTTAGTTTTTGTTTCACCTTTGAATTGGTGTTTTTCAATTCATTTTTTTTTTCTTGTTTGGAAAAGTTTTTTTTGTTCCACTAAGAAAAAACAATCCTTTATTTCTCATAGATCAAATACGTTATTTTTAATTTCCATGATTATAGTTTGTGATAGGGGCAGGGGGGGCAGAATGGACCAGGGGGGCAGAATGGGCCACCCTTGGTTTTGGGCTTTAGAATGGATTTAGACCAATTGTAAGGCAAGGGTCTTATAAAGGACGTCAAATAACTTCACCATACCGAAAACGACGTTTGAATTCATTGTATTCTTGGAATTATGAGCAAAAATGTAAATTTATTAGAAAAACCACGCAAATGTTGTTTATTTCGAGGTTTTTAAATAAGCTTTCTGAAAAGTTGGACTGTTTGAAAAAGTTTGCTCAATGCTTATAACGATACTAGATGTTACTACCAAGGTATACAAACAACAACGGAACCTTGAAATCATTTAGAGACTTGGTGGTGGAAGTGTTAAATTAAAATCCACTTGGGGGCAGAATGGACCACCCTTATCCTGCCTTATAAAAACAATCAAAAGTTACGAAATTTGGATTAAATGGATTATTTCACTCCTGGTAGCTTCACAAATCACGTTTAATGCAAAATTAGTTGATTTTTTAGTTGTTTTGATGATTATTTGTAAAAATAGTGTCCTTTTTCAACATATTAACACTATTTTCAAAAAATTTGTTTTGATAAGTGACTATTTTTATTAAAGTGGTCTAACTTCATGGAAACTATGTTAGAAAGGTACCTTAAGTCATTTCTTATCTCCCTTCAACGTTGTATTAGACAAAATGGCTTGTTTTCTAAGGTGGCCCATTCTGCCCCGCAGGGTGGCCCATTCTACCCCGCACCCTGGAAAAAAAGTCGAAAAAACTTTTTTTTTAAAGTGGCTCAAAAACAGTTTTAAGCTAAAAAATTTCATCAACCAAGTATATAACATTGAAGGAAACATCCCAAAGCATAAGCCTACTACACTGAATTCATAAGTTTTCATGTTTTTCTATGGTTTTTGGCGCATTTTACTTAGGCGGGCCATTCTGCCCCCCCTCCCCCTATAAGGTTCTCTCTTGATTGTAAAAGTAATAGTCATTTATATTGCCATAACTTATCTAATTTTGCACGTTTCTGTCGTATTATGCACCCAAAAAAAATCAATAAATTTAAACATTTGATTGATTGTTTTTTTCACATTTCCATTCCTCCCTCTCTCACGCTCCAGGTCGACGTCCTGAACCAGAACGTCAAGCTGGCGGCCAACTTCCTGGCCCGCTGTCCGTCCTGCATGGCCAACCTGGTGCGGCACATGTGCGACTTTACCTGCAGCCCGCAGCAGTCCAAGTTCATGGAGATCAAGGCGACCGAGATGAACACGGACACCAGTAAGTTTTTTGAGGGGAAATGAGTCGACTTGACATTAACAAACCATATTCCCTGTTTTCAGAGAAAGAATACATCACCAACATAGACCTGCACATCACCGGTCAGTACATGAACGGAACGTACGACTCGTGCAGTGCGGTGTCGAGTCCGTCAACGGGACGCCGTGCGCTCGATCTGATGTGTGGCTCGTGGGGTGCGTCCAAGTGCAGCGCCCGGAAGTGGTTCACGTACATGGGCACGACCGAGGGCAACCCGTACGTACCGTTCCAGATTAATTACATCGAGCATGACGAACCGGTAGTGCCGGCGGCGGAGGAGCAGGAGCTCGTTCCGCTAAATCCACGGGTTGTTCCGTGCAGCGAAAAGTTGGACGTAAGTTTTTAATTAAATTCGCTCGGTTCCCGGGAAAATTGACCACAGCAGAGATGACCTTTCGCCGGGGTTTTTTTGCTTGTTCACAGGCTAAAACGCCGGCCTGCTCGTGTGTGGACTGTGAGCTGTCGTGTCCGCGGCCACCGCCTCCGTCGCCACCGCCCCAGCCCTTTGTGATCTACGGGTACGACGGGTATGCCGTGGTCATGTTCGTGGTGTTCCTCGTGTGCAGTGGGTTGTTTGTGATTGGTGCGTGCCTGTGCCAGTCCGGCGGAAATGGTGCCGGTAAGTTGAGATTTGTTCGATTTTTCGGGTTGTTTCGCATTCCACTCCATTCATCCATCCATTCGTCCATCCAACCATGAGAAAGCAAACTTCATGTCGCGGTCATCTTTGGGAGTTAGGGAGAGTGAGATTTTTCCATAACCCTTATTTTCGAATATTAGTTTTATCTGGTTTTATTGAGTGCGCGTGTGGTTTACTAAATACATTTTTTTTTGTTGAAAACAGTCATTCCAGATCAATTTTAAAAGCAATTTTAAGCTACTAAAAATGCTCTTACTCTAATCTGAGCAAATATTCAACGTTTAAAAACGTAACAAATATCCATCTCTTAGAAAGACAAGGTTTTAAGGGTGGCTACACTGCTTGCGAAATTAATAATGACCGATAACTTTGAAAATCAGGTCAAATGTTTCTCTTTTTTTTAATGAAATAAGGCGTTTGTTTTATTTGTAAACAATTCAGAATACATAAAACAACGCTTTTAATCATATAAAGATTTTTTTTTTACGAATTTTTGGACCAACAGATCGGTACAAAACATAAAAGCTTATGATTTTTTTTTCTCAAGTTCATTGATATTTTGCAAATCTTTAATAACAGCATAAAGCGATGGAAGAATCTCCATCAAAAGAAATTTTTTTGACGCTCATCAAGAGAAAAAATCGGAAGCAAACATGACTCTTCTCTCTCGCACGAATGATCGGTAAAATGAAACTGAATAACTCATCATCTGGATTATTCGGTGGAACATCGTTTTCACTACTACACTTGCAGATGTAACGTCACACGTCGAAAAATGAATTATCACTTTTCGTAGATGAACAATGTTTGTAAACAAAACGAAATAAATTAATTTAAGTGGTGCTAACAATGAAAATCACAAAAAATCTTCAACTGATTGATTTTTTTTTTAGAAAAGATTGGGAGCGATTTTTAAAAGTGTGTTTCGCCTCCGAAACAAGTTTTTTTTGCGATAAATCCGTACCAGATAGCATGACTGTAATTCACAAAAATAATAAACTCATTATCCAATTATAACTTTTACTATATTATTAAATACACCCCCAACCACATTAAAAACCACATAAAACCAACATCTACACCCCCCAACCCCTTCCTTCCATCAAATCACTTTATAACACAATTCTTCCCAATCCCAATAATACTATAACACACCCCTACAACACCCCTCCCCCCAACCCAATAATAAAAACATACTAAAAACAACCTACAACCACTAAAAAAAAACTAATAATCTCCCAAAACCTAACTAACACACCATCAAACTCACTCACTTCAAATCCTTCCCAAACCCAAACCCACAAAAATAAACAATCCATACAACCTAACACCACAAAATAAGTAAACAATACAACCCACACAACCAAAAACCAATTAAAAACCTAACCACACAACACAAACCAAACAAAACCTATCTTTCATCACATAACTACTATTATATCCCTATCTTAACAAACACTACCCTATAATCAACTTCCAACAACCAAACACACAAAAACTTTGTACCACAATCTCTCTAAAAACAAAACTCCCTTTACATCCATCTTGTGCAAACCCACTCTCTCACCACGCCCCATCCTCCCTCCGCCCCTCCCCACCCGTGCACCACTGTCTTCGGCAATCTCACTTGCAAACCCATCTTTCCTGCTCCTCCTGCCCCACCCCATCCTCCTCCCACAAATTACTCATCCCATTCTCGCCTCCTTCCCCCCCCAGAAAGCCAGATACTAAAGGTGTGTGTGGTCAGAAATCCTTTATAAAAATTCTAAAAAATATATTTGATAGGAAAAAAACTTGTGTAATCGATTGTAAACGATACAGAATACGTTGTTAATCGTTTTTTTAGTATTTAAAATCAATTAGAGCTTTATTTAAAGAATCAGATTGGAAAAACGTGAAATTTCAGGTTAATTTTTTTTTCACAAATTCATTGATATCACAACTTGAAATTTTTGAACTTGATGTCAGTAAACGCCGAATTATCGTTAAGGTAGGGGCAGGGGGGGCAGAATGGACCGCCTAAGGAAAATGCACCAAAAACCATAGAAAAACATAAAAATTTATGAATCCAGTGTAGTAGGCTTATGCTTTGGAATGTTCCCTTCAATGTTGTATACTTGGTTTATGAAATTTGTTTACTTAAAACTATTTTTGAGCCACTTTAAAAAAAAAGTTTTTTCGACTAACTTTCCAGGGTGCGGGGCAGAATGGACCACCCTGCGGGGCAGAATGGGCCACCTTAGAAAATAAGCCATTTCTTCTAATACAACGTTGAAGGGTGATAAGAAATTACTTGAGGGCCCTTTCCATTATAGTTTCCATGAAATTTGATCACTTTTATAAAAATAGTAACTTAAAAAAAACAAAGACACTATTTTTACAAATAATCATCAAAACAACTAAAAAATCAACTAATGTTGCATTAAACGTGATTTGTGAAGCTACCAGGAGTGAAATAATCCATTTAATCCAAATTTCATAACTTTTGATTGTTTTTATAAGGCAGGAAAAGGGTGGTCCATTCTGCCCCCAAGTGGATTTTAATTTAACACTTCCACCACCAAGTCTCTAAATGATTTTAAGGTTCCGTTGTTGTTTGTATACCTTGGTAGTAACATCTAGTAACGTTATAAGCATTGAGCAAACTTTTTCAAGCAATCCAACTTTTCAGAAAGCTTATTTAAAAACCTTGAAATAAACAACATTTGCGTAGTTTTGTCAATAAATTTACATTTTTGCTCATAATTCGAAAAATACAATGAATTCAAACGTCGTTTTCGGTATGGTGATGCTATAAGACCCTTGCCTTACAGTTGGTCTAAATCCATTCTAAAGCCCAAAACCAAGGGTGGCCCGTTCTGCCCCCATGGTCCATTCTGCCCCCCCTGCCCCTATGTGGGGTAGCAAAAATAAGAGGGTGCGCATGGTTGTTTAGTATGATTCCATAGCATCCAAAATTGACAATTTTATTTATATGCCGGGAATTCACTAAAATTCAATTGTGTCATTTGGAGCGTGTTCAGGGAGCCCAAATCTATCATACCTTGACGAAATTGAAGCGTTTACTGACGTCAACTTCAAAAATGTCGCGGTGTGTATTTTGAAAATTTTGAGTGAACATTTTAGAAAGGCTTATTTATCATTTTTTATCAACAGCACCGAAAATGTTTTAAATTAATATAAAAATAATTAAATATCTCAAGTTTAAAAAAAATACCCCTGAGATTTTTGCAGTGTTTGTCGAAAAAAACCTTAGTCTAAAATCTTTTTTACGAAACAAAAATGTTTGTTTCTAGAGTCAAGAAAGTGCTCCCTACATAAATTTTATCTTAAATTTTACCTAAATTAATACGTTGAAAAAAACTGATTTCTAAGGGTTTAGAAATGGAAAATAACGTTTTAGAAAAGAAAATAAAAAAAAAATATAATAAAATCATTTAAAGTTAAATTTTCAGAAACATTCTTATGGTGGAATAACACTTCCCTGGGCTTTGTCATAATGAGTGTCATAGGTTTGATGCTTGTTTGGCAAAGAGTATGATTTGATTCGATGTGGAATTAAAATCGAAGTGTTCAGTATATTGCTGAAGCTTCCATTTTTACACATGGACACCACTTCATGCTGCGAGAACCCACTTTGGCGCAGTCTCAGGGCTTAATCGATGGCCGGTAAGCTGTCATCGAGACAAGGAGGTTCTCCGATAGTGGAAATATCACATTTGTACAATGAACCGCTACATATGTGATTTTTCCCTATCTTAATGTGGGTGTCAGGTTAGGATGCTGGTTTTTAAAAAATTAGTTTTTGTAGAATTTAGGATTTTAACTATAAATATCAACTTTTTATACTTTGCCTTTAGTTATTTAGGGACAAAATTAGTAACAGTGAATTTAGTAATTCTATCAGAATCGGTGATTTTCATTCAAGTAGCATAAAAACCATTCTGATTTGTCAAAATTTCCATAAAGTCTCGATCAATCAATAGTGAAATTTGAGTGAAATGATATCGGACTAAGTTCGTTGATCTGTTGAACTAACGGTTGTCGGATTATAATTGTATTGACCATTGTTGCGAATCGAGGATCTACTGGAATTCTGACGATCAAATGGTCGTCTCTTTTTCAATTCACGACGTGGAAAATATGAACTGTTATTCTTTTTTTTTTTTTTGTTTTTTAAAAGAAGCCAGACAGGTTTTAAAAGAAACGTTTTTTTTGGCTATTAATTAAAATGTCGGGGATTTGAGATAAGAGTAGCTTTCGGATAGGTTGCTTTAAATCTTGTATTCAATTCAAGTTAGGTAGTTATCCGCAAATGAAAATTTGGACTTATATGAATAATTGAACATTTTGGACTTATGAATAACACACAACTGTGCATTTATTCTTGAGTCAGATCCATACAGCGTCAGTGTTTATTTGGTCGAAGTGTACTAATTCATTGGCAGATCTGATTCTAGTTGTAATGTACGACAAGACTACTGACGGACGTGACAGGACGAGGGCCCAGTTTAGAGGTTTCGACATCAACGATGTGCGGCTAAATCACCCTCCCAAAAAAAAAAAAAAAAAAAAGAAACATTCTTATGGTGGAATAACACTTATTTTCAACCAAATAAAAAGTTGCCGTTTTTCATTTGAGACACCAAGTTTAAGTATTCAGTTTGATTTGCTTAAATTGATCAAAGCAAAAATAAAAATGCCGAGAGAGTAAATATATTTAATAATCAAATATCAAACAAATGTACGGAATTACAAAAAAAAGTTATTTGACAGCAAGCGAAGAGTAGCCACCATGCCAAACACTGGAACACCCAAGACTCTAAGTTAGTTGGAAAGATAACTTCAACTCGCTGGTTCTCGGTCACAACTCAACCTATCGGAATGATTATTTTATCCAGCGATTTGTACGGAGGTCTAGACCTCGATTGGCCAAAGCGAGTTGAAGTTTGCAACTTATTTGGAGCCTTGAGTTTTGAAATCTAAACTCTTGATTCACCTAGTTTTGAAAACAAATCCCACTCGTCTGCCTCATTTTATTTATTTTTTTAGTCAGATAGTAGATAGTAGAACGTTTAATTTATTTTCCTTCTAAATTTAGCCAAGTGTTTTTGTTACATATTCCCATAGCATTTTTCCTTCATCTTTAGGGGTTCACGATATCGCGCGCGCGCGCTTATCAGTAGTCAATAAAGGCGTGTATAAATTCCCTTTAGTACTAGTACGCGTTCGTACGATCCTTGCGCGATTCTTAGTCAACGCGTTTCATAGAATGACGGAAGAAACTGAAATAAAAACACACTCGCCGATGCCGATAATATCGCGATTCAATACTACTTGCTGCAGCTGTGCAACCCTTTGACGACGATGAGCTTCTCCGTGGTGCGGTTAGATTGAGATAAGAAAGCGCTCGATAAGCGCTGCCACAGTTTAAGCTGACGCGAGCGATTTTGATATATTATTGTTTATGGCGGGGCCAGATTTCTTGGAGGTTTTGCGGTGTGAATCACCGGAATCGTCGTTGCGTTTCGTAATTCGATGCGACTTAATTTGAGCTGGATTAAATTTTGTGAGTTTTTCCTTTGAAATTTTAACTAGCTTAATTTGTTTTTCAAAGGAAATTTTGAAAATTATTTTGTCTTTTAAAAAATCATAAAAAGTTTCGTCAAAATGCCATTTCGAACAATTGTCAACACGGTTCAACAAAACTAGCCCGTCCCTGATTTGTCTTCCTCACTTAGCGTAACGCTAATTGAAGTATTGCTGGACAGTTTCACCTAAAGTGCTATTTTCATCACTTTGCTCACAGCCTGGACGATGTACTTCGTACAGCAATTCGTCGAATTCGAGTAAATAACACGAATAAAATTTGCATGTCGTCACTCTGGCCACCACATCTCGGCCGAATCAATCAACTTCCAAAAGGTGACCCCTTGAGCAAGAGGAGAAGGAGATTTCACATTCAAATATCTGGATACGTGTATTCGAACGAGACGACGACGACGACGAAAATAAGTGCCTGCTCCATTTTGGAGCTTGATCACGCAGACAGGCAGCGGCTCAGAATCATTTCATGTGAATAAATATTTATCGATATCGAGAGGAAACCGACACAACCAGGATGGGGCGTAAGATTTACAATTCGAATTCGAGTTTGAACTTGAAGTGGCATTCAGAAGTACGATTTCGGTTACCAAGAACCTCACGCGATTGCGAAAAAAAGGGCAACAATTTCCCGCCCAAAGTTTTCTCACTGTCAAGTTCAGTGCAATTCCATCGATTTTCCCCGATGTCACACACGCTAGACGCTATTTGTCACGACCAAAATGTTATAAATATCGTTTTGGTCGTGGGAGCAAAACAGAAAAAATAAACGCGAGCACCGTAAAAAGGCAGGAAGTCACGCGGAAATTATGGGATGTCCTTCCCGGACGATGTCGTGAGGCGATGGACGGAACACGCGATTTAATAAGCAACTCCCCTCCGCGGGAAAATGATGGGGGTTGTTGTTAAATCGATGCAGGTTTTTCAGTCATTCGTACTGGGCTGGGATGTACGGCTTATCAAAGTTTTAGTAAAGAAAATGCAACAGAGTAGATTTAGTTCTTTTGAACTGCGCAAATTGTTGATCAAAGTGCATTTTTTCTAATTCATTTTAAATGTGGTGTTTATGAGAAATGTAAAACTTTTCTATAAAAGTATTTACCTAAAAATCATTTTTTTTACTATTTTAAAACCATTTTTGAAACCAAGAAAATGCTTTGTATCGTGTTCATGTTTTTTGAAAATCAATTTCGAAATCCAAAATAAATAATTTAAAAAATTATTTTTGATTTTGATGACGGAGAAAATTGTATAATTAACTTGGAAAATTAATTGAATAAGTAAAAAATATACATATTAAGATTTATTCTGTCCTAAACATATTCAAAATAAATTGTTAAATCAAGAAACCTACAAATAAAATTTAAAAAAGATGGTTAAGCTACCAATGAGAATGAAATTAAAATAAAATGAAATTGTATGTCAAAATCAAGTGAATTTACATCAAAGTTTGTCTACTTGAACTGTAATTTCTTATTGGACTATATTTTTTACCAATTTATTCATATTTTTAAAACCTTTTTTTTTAATTTGATTTTTTTTTTAAAATAGGCCTTGTTAAGGCTTGTTATCAACTGTCAATAATACACAGGGTGGTCACTCAAATGGAGGAAATCTATAAAAAAAAACATGTTTTTTCAGGATTTTGATAAATGTTTAAGTAAATTTTTTGCAATCGGTTTTGGGAATTGCATTTCGAATTTCGGGTTCAAGTTTTTTTTTGATAGGGTCCAATAAACCAAATTTTCAGTTTTTGATTTTTGGGTGTTTTATAATACCCCTGACTCAAGGCGGTTTCAAAACACACAAAAAGCAAAACACTGGAAATTTGGTTTATTGGACATTTAAAAAAAAAAAAAAAAACTCCAGAAAAGAAAACAAATTTTCATTTTTTTTTTATAAATCTCACTTTAAGCAATACAATTCACTGCTCACGTCACGAAAAAGTTAACATTTGTTCTTTTTTTTCATTGTTTTGCTTGAAATTACACTTTTACTATACAAAATATTTTGATTTTGTTTCAGGATTACCATGAAAAAAGACAATAAAAAAGATAAAAAAAATAAACATTAGAAATGTTTTCAGAATTTTGCTTTGACGGTTATTATTTTGTATAATTTTCAGTACGATAAGTGTAGATATCCTTTTTCATTATTTTCATAATTCATGAAGTATTAAATATATGAAAAAAGAAATATTTTGATTTAGATACTGTTTTTTTAAATAAAGACTTGGAACAGGTATCACCAATTTTATGAAGCCATCACAAAATTGTTTTGGAAATAATGTTTAAAACTGTGATGAATTTTGTTACAAGCGATAACTGGAAATGAATTATAAGATATTTTTTACCATTTTTACATCATTTAAATTTTTGTTGGTGGAACTTTTATATGAAAATGGTTAAAAATGTGGATTCAGTTTTTTTGAATCTATATTGATTTTTTTATAAAAAAAAATTCATTTACATGTCAAGTAGTATGCCTAAATGCTTTTCATCTTTGTTGTACTTTTCGTTTTATTATTCACTGTTCACATTTGAACAACTTTTGAAAATATAAAAAATATTGAAATTGTAGATCTGTCAAAACAAGATTAAGATTTTTTTGAAATTTTTTCGAGAATGTGAGTTTCCAAACATTTTTGGATGAAAAATGAAGTATACACTCTTTAAAAAAACATCAAAATATTAACAACTTGATTTTCAAAGTAAAATCCAAAAAATTAAAAAAAGGCTTGATTAAAACATATTTTTAGGTATTAGAAAGGGCGGGAAAAGTAAGGAATTTTAAAATGGGATTTGAATGGCCACCCTGATGTGACATTATTCTATTTATTTTCTCTGTTTACAAAAGGTATGAAGCATTCCATGTTATGATTTGTATTTTGTTTTGTAATTTAATTATGATATCTACTTGTTTTGACATTGATAGATCCCTTATAATTTATTTCAAAAATCATAAATATTTAAAATTTAACTTATGATTTTGAGTGCTAAATTCGAAACCATATTTAAATTGAGAAACACTACAATGTTTGATGAGTTTCATGTGTTGACTTTTTTCAGAAAAGTTGTTTAATAGATCGAAAATTTATTGTAAATTTTTATAAAACATGTTTCTTTTGAAATGTTTTGAATATTTTGAATTTCTTCCTAATCTGTTTTACTGACTTTTTTGTAAATGATTTTATTTTGTAAATTTATGATTTTCTATTAATCTTTCTCTAACATAAAGTTCAAACCATGACAGTTTCAGCATGTCCGGAAAAGGTTATCACTGTCCATCACACCACGGCAAGTTTCGTGAGACAAAGCCCGTTTCTCCCTCCCGTCATGGATAAAATCTAACCCAGGTTGTTTACAAAGGCTTTGTCAAAGGTCACGACATTTTGCAGCCGAAAATTGCATTCTGACGTGGAGCTTCTCTCTGCTGCTAAAACCGTATCGACACTGCCATCATAAAACAAGTTTATCGATTTTTTTTGTGTGTTCGTGTAATCCACACCTGGTGTAACGAAATTAACTTCCGCTACTGGATTATAGAACGATTAAGGGGACTGGCTGGTCGGGCGCTGGAGGCTAAATGAGTTATCAATCAAGGCTGTTTAGTTTGAGCTTGCCTCTCTTTCCCACGCCATAATTGAATCAATTCCCATTTGTTCCACATGGCTGCGCCACGTGCAAATCTCTCGAATTCAATTTGCTTCGCGGGTTGAGCGAAATTTCTCATTGTGCATCGGCGAGTGCGTTTAGTTTAGTGTTTTTTTCTCTAGCAGCTTTTAGTGCCCAATTAAAAGCCTGTACAAAAAGCGATCGACATCACTTTTACGTGCCCACGAAGCTGTAGCGATACCATAGAGAGAGGTAGAGGGGTAGTTCGTCAATTGTTGAACAGTTTACAAATTTTAGTAAGATGGTGTTCAATAATTGATGAATTACCTTACAGATGCCCATGTTACTTTCCAGCATGTTTAAGTTATTCGCAAAAGTGTGTTTAAATACTTTATCTATCAGTTCAGTGAGTGGTTGATCTTGAAAACATAACCTAGCATAACTACACGCGCAAGCACACAGGGTCAAGGGAAGGTCCTTGGTTGTGGTAGCTCGGACTACGCAGTGTGTGACTAACCTACTCTTACTCTAACAGTTTTAAGTTGTGCACGGAAAGAAATTTGTTCAGAAAATTGAAATTTGTCATCAATAAATGTTCGCATTTTCTTCGAAGTAATTTCTCTCCGTGCATGCTGCATTTTCTTCTAGAAAGAGATTTAGGAAATACTCGATCATGCTAAGGTTAGCTTTTCTTCGCGAAGTTCAAAACCATCATTCATTTCGTCCATTATCGCCACTCAACAAAGTTCACCAAAATTCAAAATCTGATCAACTTTTTTTCTCTCTTTTTGTTTCATATTCAAATTATTCTCTTTTTTGGATAATCATTTGGTGTCACACACACCTTAAACAACACCTCAACAACAACAATCAACAAAAATAAACAATCCAATCGTGCATCATTGGCCCTCACAAATTTACTAAACCAAAAAAATCGCGCATCCTGAATCCTCCCCCAACCCTCCAAACCTCAGAACTACTGGTGGATGGCGACACTTTGCACGCGGACCTGCGCTCGGCCGTGGGCCGCCGGTTGGCCGGTGGGCTGTCTAATAACAACAGTGGCGATTTGGGTGGTACCGATCGGGAAGATTCGCCCCTGCAATCGAAAAGATCGAGTAGGTTAAGTTTTTTTTTCTTATTTTATCCTCTCTTTTTGTTTGTGTTGTTTTTTTGTTATCAATTCGTGTATTAAAACATCATTTCTTTATGTGCTAACACAATCGAATTGTCACCCCACTTCATCAGTGTTTCTAACGTTAACATTCGATGTACTTCTGTAAACAAAACTGCACTACTAAATTCACACACACACACGCTCATCATGCAAATCATCACCTGACTTGGATCACCACCACCACCACGCCATATCGTCATCACTTACATTGGATTGTTAGCGCACTAATCATCGTGTGTTTGTAATTCAATTCTCATCATTCGACACTGTCGTTAACATTGTTGTTTGTGTCCACGTGACTAATCGTCTTCTCTGTCCTTTATGTGTAGTTTAAGCTGCTAAAAAAACTGTCATATTTGTTTATTTGTATCATAAACTGTTGATTTATGTAATTTTTCGCCAAGTAATCAACCAGTTACATAAAAAAAATAAATGTTAATGTTGAAAAAACGTTGTGCTTGATGACATTTGCTAATTTCTACTAATTGTTTTCCATTTCCAGCAAACTTATTTGCTAAAAAAAAATACAAAATGGATTGAAAAAATAGCACGTTTCCATGTAAAAAATAAAAAAAATAAAATATTCCTTTAACCCTTTCAGGCCTGAGTTTTCGAAAGATTTTTTTTTATTTATCGCCATACGAAAATTACAGGCTGGTATTAAAAATTTTGATATTTGGGTCATCAGGCCTAAAAGGGTTAATTGATGTTACAGGATACAAACAATAAGAAGAATGTTCTAAATATTGATATTTTTTATTCATGAAATTTTAGAACATAAAAAAATCGTGTCATGCTTTTTTCAAAAGTCATTCGTGGAGAAGTAAATTGATACAATATTAAAAAAGTGTAATTTTACAACGTTGAAAATTGTTATGGAATACTACTTTTTTTTATGTAAGTTTATCTCAACTTACGTGAAAAAGAAAAAAAAACATATAAACAGATGTTAATTTACACGGTTCTTCTAGACTTACTGTAATCATGATTTTTAATTGTGTAGTTCATCGAAAAAAAAGCTGAAATCCAACAAATCTATATTTTGTTTGCAAGTGATTTTTTTTAACAAATTAATTCCATTAATTTCGAAGTTATAAAATTTAATTTTTTTTAAGTTTATTAATTAATTTTTAAAAACATAACTTTTTACTATTCAATTAAATTTAGGAAACATACTTCACGTTTTGGCGAAATATAAAAAAAAACTTTAAATTACAATAAGTTTTGGGAATCAATGAAAAAAATCAAAACAACAATGTCGCCTTAAACAAACTATTTCGATTTTTTTTTATCTACTAATCCCTTTGAATTATTTTATTAAAATAATTTATGTTTGTTAAATAAATAATTTATGACATTTATAACGTTTTTAAATTTCTCTTTAAAACTTTTTCAATATAATATTTTTTGAACACAAAGCTTTTTTCAGGTTTTTTTTAATTTAGAATATATTTTACTAAAAAGACCTGAAAGTTGCACAGCAAAAATGATGTGATAACACTACGTTCCTGGTTCAATCTTTGAGCTTTTTGATGAAAATTTTGAAACAATATTTTTAAAGAAAAATAGTAAAAAAAAAATTAAGAATTTGTTAAGTTTTTGACTTGTGAGAGTGACTTTTCTCTGAGATGTACTTATCAGTTATCTTTGACTTAAAATTGAACGATCTAAAAAAGTGTACATTTTTTCTGTCACAATAGTTCAGAAAAGATGTACCCATTCCAAGATGTAATTTAATCTCAAGGTTGTTAACCGATAATATTAGCGTCTAACGATAACGATAATGGTTATCGTTATCGTTATTTCGATAATTCTATCGACGATAATCTTATCCGCCGATAACGGACGAAAACTCAATTTTAATTTTTTTCTAATATCGATTAATTCAACCATATCCTGTTAAATTTTCAATGCTTTTGACTTGAAATATATTTTTTGAAAATGCAATAAGTTTCTAAGTATAAATACCTAAAATACCGTATTTAATTTGCAATATGGGTATAAATCGATGGGAAATTTTGTATGCTTTTTCATTTTATTTGGGTTATTTTAATACTAAAATTTTCAAAAAAAAACCGTAATTTTTTTTAAATGCTCATATTTTCAAAATATGCAATATGGGTATCAAAAGATGCGAAATTTTGTATGCTTTTTCAACTTATTGAAGTTTTTCTTGGAAAAAAATATTGAAATTTTCACATAATACCGTATTTTTTCGAAACCAGTCAAATTAAAAAAAATCAATATGAGTATCAAACGTAGCAAAATGTTATATGCTTTTCCACTTTATTATAGTATTTTTTGGAAAATACTAAAATTTTCTCAAAATACCGTATTTTTCGAAAATACTAAAGTTCTCAAAAGTTGCAATATAGGTTTCGCACGAAGCGAAAGTTTTTCATGCTTCATTTATACATTAAATTTGTGCAGGCTTCATTTAAAAATTTGCTTCGTTTGATACCCATATTGCCAATTATGGAAATCTGAGTTTTTTTTAAATGGGATATTTTGGGAAAATTATGGTGTTTTACTAAAAATAAAAATTAAGTGAAAATTCATTTAAAGTTTGTTATGGAAATTTTTAGTAATTTCGAAAAAAGCGGTATTTTGTAAAATTTGAAGTATTTAAAAAAAATCATTTTGTTTAAAAAGCATACACAATTTTACTTTGTTTGATACCCATATTTCACATTTTGGAAAGTTGAGTTCTTTAGCAAAAATACGGTAATGTAAACAATTTTGAGTAATTATGCTTTGAAACTTACTACATTTAAAAAATATATATTCTTGGTGAAAGCACTGAAAATTAACATAATATGGTTGAATTGAGTCGATCTTAAAGGATTATAAAAAAAAATGTTATCGTCCATTATCGGCGAGTTATGACATGTTTTTACAAAAAAAACATATTTTAACAACTGTCAAAATGTATAGGTTGGCAGCTGATGAAACATTTTTAAGGTTAAAAAAAAACTCTCTTTGAACTATATTATTGAAATTATTAGTATGTAAAAAATGTGAACAATTAGTTCTAAACAAACTTTTCTGAACAAAAAAATGTTTCCAGGTATTTTACTTTTTTGTAGAAAAAAACATACTGCACAATTCCGATACGTGAATTTTTAATGTGTTGCAGCTTGAATCTTAGATAAGTTACAAATAGTAAAACAAAATCATCATTTTCATCTGTCATCATTACCAACGTAGATTACAATCATCGAACTAACTTAAATCTTCTTAGATAAAGTACATTCGCATGAAGAATGAAATGCACTTTGATAATGTTATACGCTTATTTGAAAAAAAAAAGTCTTATATCTGTTTCTACTGATAGCTTTTGTACCACTTCCACGTGTTGTAACGCAAAACTGTTCCTAATTTGTTGCTTCTGTCCTACTTTTACCATGTCTTCCTGTCCTACTGAATTAATAATTGAATCTCTTCCAGGTTTCAATTTTGTAACTCAACCAAATATAAATTTACTAACCCGATTCTCCACCCCTTTCAGGCGCCACCTGGGACGGCGAGCAGGAGCTTCGACCGCACCCCTCGGCAATCCACGGCGACGACGACGCCGAATCGGGCTACTTTGAGCGTCTCGGAGCCAAAACGGAAACCGCCCTCGAAAAGTTCTTCACCGCGTGGGGAACGACCTGTGCGAGCCACCCCTGGATCGTCCTCCTTCTCGGCCTGATCTTCATCGTGACGATGGGCTTCGGCATCACTTTCCTGCACGTTACGACGAACCCGGTCGAGCTGTGGGCCTCGCCCAATTCGCGATCCCGCATCGAGCGGGAGTACTTTGACGCGCACTTTGAGCCGTTCTATCGGATCGAGCAGATGATCATCCGGGCGGAGAATTTGTCGAACGTGGTTCACAACACCTCGAACGGAGTGATCGAGTTTGGGCCGGTGTTCAACAAGCAGTTTTTGCTGGACGTGTTTGAGCTGCAGGAGGCGATCAAGGCGATCGAGGTTAAGATTGGGGGGAACAGGACGGTTGGGTTGAAGGACATTTGCTACGCGCCGTTGAGTACGGATGAGGCGACGGTTGAGCCGGAGAATTGCGTGGTGCAATCGCTGTGGGGATATTTCCAGGACGACATTGATAACTTTGACTCGGAGGACGACGATCCGCTGGGATTCCAGACGAACTATTTGGACAACTTGGTCAAGTGCTTCGGAAATCCTTTTAATCCTGATTGTTTGGCACCGTACGGAGGACCGATCGAGCCTGCAATTGCGCTGGGAGGAATTCCGGCAACGAAGTCGGCGCTTGACAAGCCCAAGTACGAGCAAGCTACGGCTGTGATATTGACATTCCTGGTGAAGAACTACCACGACAAGAGCAAGCTCGAGGGAGCTCTCCGCTGGGAGGAGAGTTACGTTGCGTTCATGAAGAACTGGACGAAGGCGAACATGAGCATCGCGTTCACGTCGGAGCGATCGATCGAGGACGAACTGCAGCGAGAATCGAAGTCTGAGGTGTCGACCATCCTCGTTTCGTACATCATCATGTTTGCGTACATTGCGATCTCGCTGGGCCACGTCAACCAGTGGAGCCGAGCGTTGATCGATTCCAAGGTCACTTTGGGTCTGGGCGGTGTCGTGATCGTGCTGGCTTCCGTGGTGGCTTCAGTCGGGATATTCGGGTACATCGGAGTACCGGCGACGTTGATCATCGTGGAGGTTATTCCGTTCCTGGTACTCGCCGTCGGAGTTGACAACATCTTCATCCTGGTACAAACGCACCAGCGGGACACCAAGAAGCCGACGGAGACGCACGCGGAACACATCGGACGCATTCTCGGACGCGTTGGACCGTCGATCCTGTTGACGGCGGTCAGCGAGAGCTGTTGCTTCTTCCTGGGCGGTCTCTCCGACATGCCTGCCGTACGTGCCTTTGCCCTGTACGCCGGAATGGCTCTGCTGATTGACTTTTTCCTGCAAATCACATGCTTCGTGAGTTTACTCGCGCTGGACACGGCTCGCCAGGCGGACAACCGGCTCGACGTGCTGTTCTTCCTGCGAGGATCGAAAAAAGACATGCCCACCGGCGCCAACAAGGAGGGACTGCTGTACAAGTTCTTCAAGAGCATCTACGTGCCTTTCATCATGCAGAAGCCGGTTCGCGTCGGCGTGATGGTCATCTTCTTCGGCTGGCTGTGCTGCAGCATTTCCGTTGCGCCCCACATCGACATCGGCCTGGATCAGGAACTCTCGATGCCCGAGGACAGCTTCGTTCTGAAGTACTTCCGCTATCTCGGTCAATATCTCAGCATCGGCCCGCCGATGTACTTTGTCGTGAAGAACGGCCTCAACTATTCGCACGCGTACGACCAGAATCTAATATGCGGTGGTCAAAACTGCAACCTGGACAGTCTGTCAACCCAAATCTACATCGCAAGTCGACGACCGGAGGAAACGTACATCGCACGCCCCGCCTCCTCCTGGCTCGATGACTACATTGACTGGTCAGGAGCGCCAACTTGCTGCAAGAAGCGCACCGACGGCAGCTTCTGTCCCCACACGACAGCTTCGTGCAAGTCCTGCCAGATGAACCTAACCGATCTCAACCGACCCAACCAAACCGACTTCCGGCGCTACGTGTCGTTCTTCCTGCAGGACAACCCGGACGATCAGTGCGCCAAGGCCGGTCACGCCGCGTACGCCACCGGCGTCAACATCCTGCAAGACAAAACCAACGCAATCTTCAGCGACGTGCAAGCCTCCTACTTCATGGGCTACCACACGATCCTCAAAACCTCATCCGACTACTACGAAGCGCTCCGTTCCGCCCGAAAAATCAGCACCAACATCACCAGCACGATCCACGCCAAACTCCGGCTGGACGGCCGACCCGAAGCGGAAATCCAACAGATCGAGGTGTTCCCGTACTCGGTGTTCTACGTGTTCTACGAGCAGTACCTCACCATGTGGCCGGACACGCTCAAGAGCATGGGCATCTCGGTGCTCTCCATCTTCGTCGTAACGTTCCTCCTGATGGGCTTCGACATCCACTCGTCGCTCGTCGTCGTCATCACCATCACCATGATCGTCATCAACATCGGTGGCCTCATGTACCACTGGAGCATCTCGCTGAACGCGGTCTCCCTGGTAAATCTCGTAATGGCCGTCGGCATCAGCGTCGAGTTCTGCTCGCATCTCGTGCACAGCTTCTCCGTGTCGTTGGAGGAAACGCGCGAAAAGCGAGCCGCGGACGCACTCACCAAGATGGGCAGCTCGGTCTTCTCCGGCATCACGCTCACCAAGTTTGGAGGCATCCTCGTGCTTGGCTTCGCCCACAGCCAGATCTTCCAGGTGTTTTACTTTAGGATGTACCTTGGCATCGTGCTGTTCGGTGCCGCGCACGGCCTTGTGTTCCTGCCGGTGCTGCTCAGCTATATCGGTAAGTCAGCTTCGACAGTGCAAAACTACTTGACAAATGTGTCGATATAAATGTCAACTTGCGCGAGATTGATGCGCTTGTTCAGCGCTGCTACTCATGCTAGATCTCATCATCCGGAACCACTAACCGTAACGATTTAGTTGTTTGTTTTTGCATGCTTTGAATAGTTTTGAGTTTGTGTTATTTTGTTGTGTTCGTCTATTAATTTTTTTATTAAAACAGATCATCGATGCAGTGTGACACTCTTTCCAGCTGATTTCCTAAGAGTAATATGTTGCCCATTTTTAGTTTAACAATATCCAACAATATCGTCATTCAATACTTAAAATATATTTGTTTTTAAAACTTAAAACGCATGGCAGACATTACTTTTGAACAGTAAATTATAAATGTGATTATAATTCTTTTGCTATTGAAATGGTTTTTAAAACATTTTTCCAGAAACTTTTTGCAACATCTTTTATAATGTTTTTGTATTTTAGGCAATACTATAATAATAAAAAATAGAAAAAAATAAAACGCCGTTTTTGAACAGCTGTGTACAAAATAAGTTAATGAAAATCAGAGTGGTTCTATAACGATAACAATATTTTTATCGTAATCGTTATCAAATTAGGACAATTTCATAGGCGCCAAACGTCGCTAACTCATTTAATACTACCTTATTCAAACAAAATCCCCTCAAACTTTATAAAGCTGTTCATAGAAAACATTTTTTTTTTAAGTGACTCGAAATTTGGTGTAGATTCTCTCTACATTTTAGTTTGAAGTTTTAAACTGCCCATATTTCAAAACAATGAAAATTCGATTATTTTCGGAAAAACGGTATTCTATGAAAATTTCACTATTTTAGCCTACAAAATTTCGCTTTTTTCAAAATACCGTATTTTTTCGAATATTCTCAAATTTTATCAATTTGCAATATGGGTATCCAATATTGCAAATTGATAAAATTTAAGTATGTTCGAAAAATACGGTTTTTTGTAAAAAAAATAGTATTTTAACAAAAAAATCTGATAAAGTATAAATGCAAACAAAATTTTACTTCGTTTGATAGCAAATCATAAAAATTAGAGTAATTTCGAAAAAAATCGATATTCTGTAAAAAATATATTTTTTTATAAAAAAAACTAAAGGTGAAAATTAATAAAAAGTGTTGCTTCGTTTGATACCCTTATTGCAAATTATGAAAGTTTGAGTACTTTCGAAAACATAAGATATTTTGTAAAAAATTGAGTATTTTACAAAAAAAAAAGCTCTCGTAAAGTAAAAATGCATGCAAAATTTTTCTTCGTTTAATACTTTCGAAAAAATACGATATTTTGTGAAAATTCTGTATTTTACAAAAAAAAATCTAAGAAAGTATAAAAGCATACAAAATTTTGCTTCGTTCGATACCCTTATTGCGAATTATGAAAATTTGAGTACTTAAGAAAATATACGTTATATTGTTATAAAATTGGTACTTTACAAAAAAAAAAGCTCTCGTTAAGTGAAAATGCATGCAAAATTTCGCTTCGTTTGATACCCTTATTGCAAATTATGAAAATTTGAGTACTTTCGAAAAAATACGATATTTTGCAAAATTAATATTTAAAAAACACTCTCGTTAAGTGAAAATGCATGCTAGATTGAAACTGTTTGTTTGTTCTGGTAAAAATGGTAAAAAATTAGACTTTTGTGAAATTTGCTGCCCTTTTCTTCAAAAATAATTTCAAAATATTTGAATGAGTAACTATGGCCAAAACATTTATTTTTGACATTTTCAAATTTTGGGCTAGAATCGTGCATCTTATCAAAAAATGTGTTTCATCCAAATAAAAATAAGTAATTGTAAAATCTCGGAATAAAATTCTTATTTTTAAAGAATTACTCCAGAAACATAGAATCTTTCAACCATTTTTTTTATTTCTTTGATAATATTCCTTGAAAATGCTCAGTTGATGAGAAAATTTCTACGCAAACAATAAATATGTAAAAAATTATAACCTAAAACTTGTTTTTAATAGAATTGAGAATTAATTTTTGAATAAATGTTTGTCAAAAAAATACCGTTTATCGAAAACTATTTTGCAAAAAATTTGAAAACCAGAATTTCAATGTTTTAAAACTGTTTCTTGAAGGAATTTTATTTATAAATTTTGATTTTTCAATACATTTTACAAAGTTATTAATTAATTTGTTAAATTGGCATATACCTCACTTTGCCATAAAAAGGTTGTTTAGCAAGATTAAAATATTGAAGCAATGTATTGATTTGATCTGACCTAACTCAAAATTCTAATAATTTCGACATTCGACAAGAAATGTCTGACCTGCATGATCTGTGATGTAACATTCTAGTACTACACGGCAACAATTAAATTTGTGTTTCATTTTCATTTGTTTTCATTTCGATTGTTACAACTTGTGGTTTTCAAAAACTGTGCGTTTTATGTGTTTCTAAACTCTTGGATTCTAAATTACGTTCTCTCCATTGTCTCTTTATCTCTCTTTTTGGCATCGCGAAATTGAAATAAACACAAATATCCTAACCTCAACCGTCGGGCTCCATCGCGTAAATTATCCAAAAACCATTTGCGCTCCCCACCACCATCAACAACGCAACAGGTGCCCCCATCAACAAGGTGAAGCTGGCCAACTACCGGCGGCAGGTGATGCAGGACACCCAGGAGACGTCACTGTCAACCGTAAGCAAACCCAAACCACCACCACCACCAACCTCGATCATTCGCTGTAGCTCTTGTTGCTGTCGTGACTGTTGTACTAGATTCACGCGCCGCACCCGCACCAATACCACCAGCAATAATAATTCTAGTACTAGCACGGTTCTGGGTTGCACCCGGTCGGCTTCGTTTGTGGTCGCCGGTGGACGTGGTTTTGACCAGCAGCGGCGCTACTACTTTGGCATGGTTCCCATCGAAACGTCGTCGCCCGAGGTAGTGGTGCCAGTTAAGGGTGGCGGGAGTAGAAGGGGGCGGGATGTTGGCAGTGGGAGGAGAGGCTTCTGGCGGTGGATCAGCGGGTGGCGAAGGGTAAAGCAGGACTACGATCCGGCCAGCAGCAGCTCCACGTTCTACTCCAACCCGGACTACTGCCTCGGGGCGACGTTGAAGCTTTGAAACGCTTGCCGCTTTGTTTTTGTTTGAATAATAGAGTAGTACTAGATTAGTGGTTTGTAGAACATTACTTTTGTTTTTAATTCATTGTAGAACAACTAACAATTGTGTGAGATTTGCATGCATAATGTTGGGATTGTTTTCAAATGGTGTCATGGTGCTCATTGTCATTCTAGCGTGCGGTTTCCTACACCAGGTGTAAGTTATAACTAGCTGAATCTAGTACTTCATTTTTAGTTCATCGAATATAATGCGCTGCTGTGAATCAATTAATTTGTTATTTTAGTTTGTTTTTATAAAACCTTGCAATCCAAGATACATTCCTGATCCCACTTCGATTGTCATGAAACTTTGTTCTAAGAAAGAATTGCTAAAAGCTGAGAGTTTATAAAAAGGTTTTGCAATAAAAAATTAATCCTGCAAAGAGTAATTCGTATGACAGATTCAAATGTAAATAATCAATATATATGATGAATTTAAAAAAAAAAAAGAAACAATTATTTAAATTGATTTTAAATTTTCCAGTTTCGTTGATTTAAACAAGAAATATCCATTTATAATTTGAAAAGTGAGTTACGTTTCGGTGGAACAGAAATTGAAAAGCCTTGATTTTTTTCTTTGAAGTTCTCAAATAAATTGAAAGCAACACGGAAAAACAAAAGTTGAATATTGGAAGGTTGAAAATTTGGTTGGGTGAATATTACCTCTTTTTTGATTTATTTTACCTAAAAAAAGTGTAAAAATGTGTACCTGATGAAAATTCACCAGTTTTTGATGTAATATTACACATTTATTTTGGCACGAAATCTGTCACCATTCCCTAATGAAAATTATCTTCTTTTTTCTGTGAAGCTGAATTGACAAAATATAATAATGTAGTTTCAAACTTTACTAAAACCAACAACTTAAAAGGCTTATTTGAGTGGCATAGCCAGAATTAAAAAAAAAAACAATTTATTTAATATTAAATGAACCTGTTATCTTGAGTTATGTTTATTTATTCATTTAAAAATATTTATTTTTTTTAATTGATTTAATTTATCGTCTTTTAAAATAAAAAAAATACATATTTTGTTTGTGGATCTAGTACAACACTAATTTACTCTTATTCTATTTTTTTTAGTTTGAAAACAATCCATGATATCAATTTAAAATTAAATTTGAAATAAACTTCTAAAATATCACTCGATCATAATTTGGAACTAAAAATTCACAAGTCACGTGTTATTTTATTCGATCTAGTACCGCACTAATTCACTGGCCTTTCGTTCTCGCCAAAAAAAAAAATTTGAGTGGGCAAATAAAATCAAACAATAAAATAACCATTATCATGTTTAATCCTTTTTATGCATGTGTGTTATTGTCTTCAATTAATTTTGATTGTAATTTTTGAATATAGTTAATAATTATAAAAATTCAATAAAATGGATTGAACATTTAAATAAATTGTATTTTTATTGATTGATCTAGTACCCCATTAGTTTCATGATTTTTTTTGTGATGCCAAGGTAAACATTTAAATAAAACAACTTTAAACTGCCAACATAAATTTGAATTTGAAGGATTCTTTTGGCTTTTTTTAATTTAGAATACATTTTTAATATTTTTTTTAAATTGATATGAAAATTATCCAAAATCTCAATCATTTAAATGTAAAAAAAGACAATAAAATAAATGTTATAACTAAAATAATATCGTGGGTATTCTAATAAAGCATTGATGTCGGTATTTTGTCTTTATACTTGAAATTTAATATCAAAGTTAACAAAAACTAAATACAATCACAACTGCCAAAATAAAATAACTTTTAAGCATTCTTTGCAATTTTGTTTTCGTCTATTTTATTGTAAGCAAAATTGTGCAAGTTCAAAAAATTCGTATTTAAACTGTTTATTCAGAAACCGTTCCATTTTTTGCCATAGCTTGGTCTAAGTTTAATAAACCACAAATTTTAATGGATTAGATAAATGTGAAAACATTCAAATAATACCAACAAGTTACGCTCCTCAGAACATCTATGTATCTATTATAATTATTATTTTAAACCAGTTAAAATATTTGCCACTTTTAACATTTCTTTACATTCTAGAGTAAAAAGTTTCTGACGATAAATTGCCAATACATCAGGCTTTATTATTGAATCCTTTTAACAAAATATAGTTTTTGACCTTGAGAGACCAAGGTTGTCTTTCTACGTTGTGCACAATTTTTTTTTATTCAAAAAATAAAGGTCCAGATATTGTTGAATAAAAATTTTATTGGACTATGACTATGCTACTTCAGAAAAAAAAAAAATCAAAAATAATTTTTATTTCAATTGGGAAGACTGAAAAACCAATAATAAAACAACAATTAACAAAAAGTTTCATGTGAATTGACTGGGATTGTAGGACTAGTATTATATTGAATATTGTCTAATCTAGTACCCCTTTTAAGCTTCGTAACACTTATGAAAGTTGTAGTACCAGAATTATTAGTTTTTTATAAAGCTTGTTTAAGATGTTACTTTTTTCAATGATTCCTTCAAAAATGTGAATGATGCAGTACTAGAGTTATTCTAGTACACTCAGGATGATTCAGCTAGTTATAACTTAACATCGTTGCTTTAGTTTCTTTTCGTTTTTCTTCGACATTTATACGGCATATTTTCTTTAGGTAAGCTTCAATTCTTCTTACTTTTTTCTCAACAATGTAGTAATATAGTGCAATCTAGTACGACACGCCGGTAGCGGGACACAGCCAAAACCCTTCGGTCATTAACAGAGCATTCTTCAATTCTTTTCACCAAAAACAAAATGCAAATAAACAAACTTTCTGTGAATAGAGTCAAAATTTGAGCGCACTTTCTCAAAACCTAGCACTGCTCTAAAGGTGCACCCAAATCACGAAATATAGAAACCAGCAGCAGCAGCAGCACGACCACGACACCGTGTTGCATTTGATTTTTGTATTTTGGCAAATCGCCGTGTGTTCTTTTTTTTCTTTCTCTCAATTGCAGCGCTGGGATGAAAGAATCTTTGTGTTTGATCACGTTGAAGCCGATATCCATGGTTAATAAGTATATACAATTCTATGTGCGTGTGTGTGTCTGTCAAGTAGAAGGTGTGTGTGTGCGTGTGTTAAGTGTCAGAATGCACTTGCACATACACAACCGGAATCGGCTACCTCGAGGAAGTGAAAATTATCTCCCCCCGCACACAAACCTGATAGACACCAATCAATTGGCACACCCAAATACACGAAATTCTTCCAAGAAGAAAGCTCCCTGTGTGTATGTTTATTTGTTGTCCAGTATAACAACAAAGCAGATGAAACCAAAAATTTAGAATGATAGAAGCCAAACTGCCTAAAATAGAGAAGCAATAAAAAAAATATGAAACGAAATGTGATTAATCGTGCGTGAAACGCGTAACACTTGAGACTTGAAAAAAAAACCGAGGGATGAAAATAGCAACAACGTTGAAACGCATCTACTGAAGGTGAGAAAAGCAATATTGGATTTTTCAAACAAAATTAAACTTAACCACCACTGCGTAGAGGTAGAATGCGGCTGTAAGTGAACAAAATAGGATAGAAAAGGCTATTCTGTATATACTATTTTCTGTTGCTGATTATTTACAATTGTATATATTTTCTTTCCTGAACACTAACCAAATTTAATTTCTATTTAATTGCACAATGTTAATTAAAAAATACAGAGCAAAACCGTCATACTATGGTGTTCAAAGTATTTTCAGATTTTTATAAAATACACCACATAGTTGAAAATTACCAATATTGACAAAAAATGTCGTTTTTTTCGGAAATGGCCCTTTATAGCATTTGTGGTGAACGTGGTTATTTCTACTCAATTCGATGGGCAATTTCACATGAAAAACTGATTTTTGTAGAATTTGGACCCTTTTTTGCTCGTTGTACACACTCCATGCTCAAAATCAACAACCGACTTCAACGAATCATCTCTGCGGTAAACTTAACGCAGTAGGCCTGGCCACATCAACGTCTGTGGTGTTTCAATGCATTCCAATCGAATGGCGAACTACAAAATGTTAAAAAATGACAAGAAGGGTGCTAGGCGTAATCTCACCTAAAGCTTGATTGGATTAGATTATAGCATTGTAAATTTTAAATTGAATTTTTCTAACAAATTTCTTGCTTGCTAAAAAAAAATCTTATCTATAAATTCTAAAAATTCCAGAAGTTCTGAAAATCATAAAAATAAAAAAAAATATATGCATATACTAACAGGCTATCGTAACAAATAAAGCAACAAATTACAAATTAAATATAAATTGAAAATTTTCAAAACCCTAACATTTTTAAAACCTAAAAAAAGATCTTAAAAATAAAGCTCTAAAAATTTCCAAATTGAAAAAATAAAAAAAAATCAAAAAATCTAAAAAAAAACAATTTAAAAAAATTCCAACAAAATTTAAAAATTCGAAGGATTTCTATCATTATAAATATTTGTAAAAAATTAAACTTAAAAATAATAAAATTAAAAAAAAAAATTTTTTTCAATTTTTTTAATTTTTTAGACAAATTTTTTGCTTTTTTGTACAGTTAATTTTTTTGGAAAACTTTCTGTGAAAAAAACAATCCGTAAATGAATAGTTTATTTAACAATTATTTTTTTTAAATTGTAAATTTGAGGCGATTATTTTTATTCTAAAACTCAACAAATTTCAAATTTTCCAGAAAATTCAAAAACTAAAAAAAATTATAAAAAATCTAAAACTTTTAACGGTTCTAAAAATTCTGAAAATTTTAAATTTCTATACAAAATTCTAAAAAATCAAAAAATTAAAAAAAAATCGAGAAATCTAATCTAATCTAATCTAATCTAACCCTAGCGCAGCCAGTCTTTCGAGGGCATCCTGGAAAATGCCTTAGGTTGATTAACGCCTAGCATCCTCTTGTCATTATTAACAATTGCAGTGCCCCAATGCAATAAATTGCTTTGAAACATCACAAAAGTTAAAGCGGCCAGGCCAACTGCGTAAAGTTAACCGCAAAGATGATTCGTTGAATTGGATTGAGTTTAAACACGAATGTTCAAACAACAATACAGTTCTGAATCTACAGGGGAGGAAGAAACGTGGGGATCCCCCGCTCACGTTCCTGTTTGTTTAGGCAATTAACGTTGGGAGCCACCATCCTAAGAAGTTTTGGTGCTCCGGGACCCTCGTGGATGGGACATCGAATTTCCGCGAATGCCCTGGACACTATTTGCCGTGGTTATAGCGCCACAACTCGCTCACTGTTGGTAGAGGAGAACATTATTATTGAAAAGTAATAACATTTATCACCAATGCTACTGGTGAGTTTGACATTAAAATTCTAGATAAAATTTTCAAATGATCCTATCAGCGTAGGAAACCCGTGACTCATAGGTTTTTTTGAAAATTTACTCTAGAATTCAAATATTTTTTAGTTGTCGTAATTCCAAAAACGTGTGAAAATATGTAATTATTTTACATTGCAAAATAATAATAATAATAATAATAATAATAATCAGACTTACCGTAACGAGAATGCTGCTGAAAAAACTTCTAAAAATGGAAAAGTTTTACCTGTTAGCACCACCCTATTGATATCCCCTACCATTTCCAGTGTAAGAGAGGCGACGAGATACTTCAGCACATTCTCATGCTCTCCAACCCCGCTAAGCAGGTGTCGTAGTCTGTGTGAGAGCTCCAACGCCGCGAAAAATCATCAGCAGTGGTGCGATGATGATGATGACCGTTGTCAGCAACATGGACTGCCTCTCACAATCCGCTTGCTCTCTTCAATACGAGCCGTAGCAGCATAAAAATAATCTTCCTCTCTTTCCAGAGAGCACTCTCTTCTTTTCCTACCAACTCTCGCACTAATACAGTATCACTTCTTAGTATTTGTGTGATACGTCTCGCTGCGGTTTTTCAGAGCGAAAAATTATGGCGAAGCCAACTTTTTGTCACTTAAAACACGACAAATAACAGAGAAACTGTTCACGACACCGCGAAATCTGTGAACGACCGACAGGTTCCCTTTGTTGCAAAGACTTTAAAACACTTTTTTTAACCGGAACGCACACGGAACACTCGAAAAATAGGACCGAAGCAAGCACGCCGAGCAAAAACGAACCGCACAGCTCGACGTAGAAAAATCGAACTCCCGAAAAGTAAAACCAAATTAAAAAAAAAAAAAAAAAAAAAAAAAAAAAAAAACGAGAAATTCATGTAATTTTGAGAAATCATTTTTTTTATTCTAAAAGTTTTAGAAAATTAAAATTTATAAAAACTCAAATTCACAGTCTATACCAACAGGCTATTGTTATCAATAAAATAACAAAATACAAATTTAAAAAAATCTAAATTCTTTTAATTTTGAAAACCTAAAAAAATCTTAAATAAAACTCATAAAATTTCAAAAATTGTAAAATTTATTTTACAAATTTCAAAAAATCTAAAAAAAAATAAAAAATCTTAAAAAAATAACAATAAGAAAAAAAACACTAAATAAAAATTTGAGAGATTTTATCAAAAGAAATATTCATAATTTTCTATGCTTAAAAAAATTAAGATTCCAATTAAATATTTCTTTAAAACTTGTTTTTTTTCAAAGTTTCTTAAAACATTTAAAACAAAAATGAAATCAGAATTTCTTAAATTAAAAAAAAAAACGAAAAAACTACAAGAATTCCAAAGATTTCTACAATTTTAAATGTTTAAAATTTTCAAAATTTCCAAAAATAATGGCCGTTGCAAATATTATTTGAAGTTTATGTTTGAAAAAAGTGTTTTAAAATGCATTATACACCTGTCCAGTTGTTTTGCCATCATTAGTTTCCAAAATATCTAAGCATTGACAAAAATTTTATTTTTTGCGAAAAATAAAAAAATTTGCGGTGCTGTGCATTGGAATTTCATAAAAATTCAAAACATTTTTAAACAAGCCCAAAAACGCTAAATATGATTAGCAATGCAGAAAAATGCATTTTAGATTGTTTTCAGATGATTAGACTAATATTTTCATGGAAATTTTGAAGTTTTTTGGAAAAATATTTGCAACGGCCTAATGATAAAAAAAATAAAAATTCACAAAAAAAATATTTAAAAAAGCTTAAAAACTGTTTTTTTTTATTTCAAAGCTTTTGAATCTTTAAATATCATTTTTTTTCTAAATTTCCAAAAATAGTTATAATTCAAAAAAGCTCAAAAACATTAAAAATATAAAAAAAAACATTATATTAAAAATATTTGAAAATATTTTTTTTAGGTTCTGGAATAAAAAAAATTAAAAAAATAATGAATAAAAATTACAATTACATTACATTACATTAAATTACAAATATTTTTTTTAAATTCTTTAAAAAAGATCTTAAAAATCCAATTCAAATTCTAAAATTTCAAAAAGTTTAAAAATTACAAAAAATCTAATTTTTTTTAAATTCCAAAAAAAAAAATAAAAATTCTTAATTTTTTTTAAAATTTAAAAATTCTAAAAATTTTAGACATTTTAAAAACTCTAAAATTTCAGAAATTTCTATTTTTTTTAAGTTTCTAAAATTCTAGATATTCTTATATTTTAAACAATTTTAAATTATTTTAAATATTAAAAAAATTATTTTTTTTAATTTAGAAACTTTAAAATTAAAAAAAAACTTAAAACCAAAAAACCTTTAAAAAAACTTGAAATTTAAATTTTTAAAAACAAAAAAAAACAAACATTTAAAAAAACATTAAAATGCCAAAAAAATTTAAAGTTTCAAAACATTCTAGAAAATCTGAAATTCCAGTATCCAGTACCTTGTTCTAGAAGTCTGGAGAAAAACATTAGTTATCTATGTTGAGAACG